>NW_027112242.1:744145-749298 GCF_000696795.3 Halyomorpha halys | reverse complement strand
TTTTTATTATTTTATTTCTAGTTTTCGACTCGATTAGTATAAGAAAAACTGTTTTAATTTGAATACTCAAATTCTACATATAATTTTATATCTATTAACCTCTCCCCCTCTCCCCCCGATGCATTTATTTTTCTTGTAGTGACTAATTATATCATTGTTTCATAATTTACAAAATTTACGATACCAAATAATCATTATTATCTCAAGAAAGTTATAACCTTCTGTAATACAAAGTATGTATATTTAACGAAAGTAATATTAAAATAAAAAACTATAAATTAAATCTGTTATTTTTTCTTCTTATGGAAATTTTTTCTCTTTTCAATACGATTACACCGCAATGAAGTTCTGTGTAGAACTTCTATGTATGGACTGTTGGTAAATATAAAATACATAACGTGTTTTAATTGGCCCAACCAATATTTACCCAAGGAAAAATTACATATAATACAGAATGAAGTTTCTATGAGTAAATATTTATGAATTATAATGCGTCTTGCATTGCTCATATTTTAAAATTTCCATTTTAATTGATAATGTATATAATAAATAGTTAAAAGAAAATAACAAAAAAAAAAAAGTAACAAAAGGAGGAATAGAAGAGTAAAACGGTTCACGAAAAACGTGATGATGGATATCGAAAGAGGAGGGAGGGGGCAGCGGAGGTCATGTACATCCGAAGACAGTGGAGTGGCTTCTTCCAGGCGATGGGTCTATGGGACAAGATCTTTAGATCTATCTACTTTTTTGGGGAAATTAAAAAAAAAAAACTGGACAAAAAATACACATATTTTTTTATTAGTTATAGATTTTGAAAGTGGCTAAATCCATTTGAGTTCGAGTCGAAATATTCCAAGAGTTTTCGTTGGATTAAATTTTGGATGGCCACGGGACCTTCTAATTTAAATTAAAACTTGAAGTTTCACCAATCACAAGATTTTCAAGTGTATATGAAACATATTGTATTTATTATTTGTACAGTTGTAAATCGCATTAAATAAATTTAAAAAAGGGTTAAATTTAAAATATTGGTAACATATAACCATATACAGTAGAATAACCAAATTTGGTTTTCAAGATTCTTTATTGATTCACTTAATACTCCAACGTTTCGGCCATTGTGGCTATTCTGAAGTACATCTTAATTTTCATATCACAGCCCTTAGTCAACAAGTCTTTAAAAAAAGTTGCAGGTTCGCCATTATGTAATACAGATTAGCCAATTTTTATTTTTGTCTACTATTTAACTAATTATATATTTTTTTTATTTGCACTTTTTGTTAAACTATCACCAACTTATCAACAATACATTTAACATAAAGGTTGAATACCACTTTCAAAATAAACGACTCTTATAAGAATCAACAGGGATATTGTTTTATCCATAAAGAAAAAAAAGAAAAGGGAATTTCTAATATTCAGTTAACGATTTTATGGAATATAATTATAAACCGCTTTGATACACAAAATATGAATATCAAATATTAAACATCAATTAATCATCTTCATTTTTTTATATCATACATCAAGTAAATATTCTGAGGAAACTTTTTATAAATATCCAAAACACTATAAAAAAATTAATGAAATGAAAAAAAAAGGGGATATTCCTTATGATCAAAGTTCATTGACGATAAAATTCCCAGTTTTTGAGGAAGAATAAAGTGACTTCCCCAGTCACTTATCAAATCCGCGATAGAGCCTGAGGGTTTTCCTCAGGATGTGGCTAAGGCAGAACAGGATGATGGTTGCTACTCAAGTATTCAGGATAATATAGAAAGCAGATGACCCGTAGAACCCTCTTGGATTTCACTCTTGGCATGCTTCCGCTTGCGGGACACTTTTTTGGCACCGACGTTCGTTCTTTCCAGTGCCAGCTCGATACCTCGCCAATGCTCCCTGTCTTACGCCAGTTTTCTTTTTTCAGCGTGTTGGTGCTCTGAATCGCAATGTTGGAGTTATAGTTTCTTAGATAAACGAGTAGAAATAGTTATAGACAAAAAATATTTTTTTATTTGTGCTCAAAGCTATAATCGGCTAGATATCTTTACATCACAGAGTGGAAGTTCAATTGTTTCGTCTAGCAAATTAAACGTTGAACTTAAAAGCCTAAGAAGATGAAATTCACAGATTAGTTCAATGGAACTCCATATACGGCGCCATAGGGTTTAAGAAGAAACACGAGTATTAAAAATAAACTAAAAAATATTCTTATTTACCAACAAAATGATATATACCCTAATAAAAGCTAAATTTTATCGTATGAGGAATACCTTATCCATCAGAAGTGTGTCACATTACCATACACTTTTAAAATGAAAGATAAAAAAAAAAATTGTGGTTTTTAGACTTCATTATCAAGATAACAAATTAATAATATTAAATAAAAAATATTTTCGATTAATAATAAACTTCATACGCATAGTTCAAATACAGACCAATGTCTTCAAGAATTCCTCAAATCCGAAACCGAGTTGGAACATATTTAATAGCGAAAAGCTAGGATGTTTAAGGAAATAAAGGGGACTAACATTTTGAAAGAATCTTATCTTTATTAAAATTTTATTGAGCAAGTATAAGTCGTCAGTGTCATAAAAATTTAACTAGCATAATATTAGAGACAGGGAGTATAAAAATAAGCTTGTGGTCCATGAAATCTATAAGAGCTATCACGTGTTATGTTCCCATTAAGGCAACTTCTATTAAAATAATATGATTATGAGAAGAAAAATAAGACGATTATTTGTCTTTTAAAGGCTATTTCTAAATAATATGAAAAAATAGTAATTTAAGTAATATTATCCAATTAATGTGACAGGGATTACAAAATTTAACCCTCGGTATAAAACACGTGGATAGGACCTCTTTCGATATACCTAAATCATCCCTACTCAAAAGTTAAGCCACCCTTATGTTTATTGTTAAGCGAAGGTTTTGGAAATGCAAAAAGTTCAACTATCACATTCCGAAAGCATGGGAGAGGAAGAACACACCATAACTAATCCCATTCTCAATCAGCTTCCAGGCATTCCTCCTCTTCGGAATGTTCCCGTGTGGATCTTCCTGGAAAACTGTTGGCATGAAGTACGACTACACGGGCGCCACAAGAAGTGTTAAGATGATTGCTGTGGATTATCAAGAATAAGGCTTGAAGAGAGCGAGACTGCATATATCTAGGGCACCTTATGCACGTGCGATTCAAGAAACTAATGCCTTCAGGTACTGCGATATGAAAGAGAAAAAAATAAATAACCATAGATTGCGCATAAAGTTGAAAGAAAGCAGTGCTAGAATCAAGCTGGAAATTGTATATATTCATTTACAAAAAAGCAAAGTAGTAAATTTTGATGTTGATTTGCATTAATTATTACTTTTTATATATTGATTTTTGACACATAGAAGTAGAATTTATCAGTCTCGAAAATTACACATGTAACACTAGTCCTTTCACAAAACAATGGAACCCTTCAAAAAAAATTTCAACAAATTTAAATATATCAGGTTTTTTTTTTGGTTTTTTTTATGATATGAAAGTAAAATCGAGATCTTATTTAATTTTTTTTTTTTAAGGAAGTAACAATTACAAAACATTATCTCCTCTAGCTAGTAATGTGCCAGTCGCTTTCAATCAGACATTTCATCGGTAACAATATCAGTCACTAAATGTTTATTTTCGTCTGAAAAATATTTTATAATTTGAAACGTTACGTACTATGCGAAGGAATAATACAGATAAATAAAATATATAAAAGCTTATATAAATCTAACTGTAATATTACGATTGACTAGCGTTTATATTATTATGAAATTTTGCTTTAAAGCATAGAGTGACAATGTATTTTGTTATTCCTTGTTATGGATGTATATGTGTTATCAATATCATATTATCTATCATGTGACATTATAATATATTCCATAGATTTTTTCACTTTTGTGAAATAAAAAAAAATATGCCTAAGTAAAAAATCTGTTTTAGCCGATTTTGTTTTATTTTAAACATTTTTTCCTGTATAAATAAAATCCTTTTTTTTTTTTTAAATTAATGAATAATTAATTAGCTGAGACATGTTACGCGAAAATGTATTATTTTCACTAAGGAAAGATGTGAATCACTTATCATAGTAGTTGGCACAGAAACCGCTAGGTCGCTCTCAAATGCAGTTAGAGTAGATTTCCTCATTAAAATGATAACAATTATAGCAAAAATATTTGAGCCAGTCATATCATGTCTTCCGTGCTGAGATAGGCTCGAGGAAATATACACCATAAGGTAGTACATATGTGATATTCAAATTAAAAACAAAAAAATACGAAACATTTGTCAATAATGTAGCATATTGACAAAGTCAAAGTAGAAGGTGGGGATATTGTTAAGCCGTTTCGAATTTTGAGATTAGCTCCGAGGCTTCATGGATCTAATAGCTGCTCAGTTTTCCACAAGATTTAAAATATTCCCAAAAAGTTTTTTCATGGAACAGCAAGAACACCAGAAAGGTATTTAAAAATGAATTTATTAATTAGATTCAATAATATTTTTAAAAATATGAAATAATTTCTGATGATATTTTAAAGTAAATCTAAAAACCATTTCATTCTGTTATCTTCTTAGGTTGATTAACAGGATGTGACACAAAAAAAGTAACTTTTCAATTATAGATGGCAGATTATTAATATTTTAACAACTTTAGAGACAATATAGAATCATCTTTTTTTGTTACTAATATAATTAAAATTTAATTATTAAATTATAACTATTTTAATTATATAATCCACGGCTTTACAAAACTGCATTGACAATTTTATTATTAAATAAATAATAAGTATTTGATTTATTATGATCAGAGAACAATTTTTCATACGGAAATAAGAATAAACCTATTTTTGTGCGTATATAATCACACACATGTATATATACTCCAAATTTTATACTTTGTCCTTAATTTAGTTTATAGGTAAAATTCTCAAGAAATGAGATATTTTTGTATTATTTTTTTATGTTATAATCACGTTATAGTAATAAATAAAATAAATTAATCATTGCTGAAATTTTAAATTGAAAGGATTAACTAATTCCTATAAAAGGTATATATTATGAAAGAGACTTGCCATAAAAAAATCTCTAATTTTTAAATCTTAGTTCTCTCTTTAAATCT
>NW_027112242.1:720713-744095 GCF_000696795.3 Halyomorpha halys | reverse complement strand
ATATAAAATCGTTCACGCGACTTTTTAAAATGATAGAAAAAATAAAGAATTAAAATTTGGCGATGAAATATATAATAACTTTCTGAGTCTATTTCTTTACATGCCTTTTGTAAAAAGGGGACTTCAAAAACCTTTTTGTAAGAGATCGTGTATGAAAACCTAAGATCTTAGAATAAACAGCGGAATTATATTATATCATACACACACAATAATATTCAAGGGTGTTGCGTTTAATACGAAATTACAGGGCGCAACTATGAGACCACAATGTAGGCTTGTAATGAGAGTTTAGCATATTCGATTGCATAATAGGAGTTTGATTGGTCGAATTATCATGCCATAATTCAATTAAAATTACTTTGCATAATGTTTGAACCTACGAATGCCAATACATTAAACGAAAATGCATTCCTTACAGTGAAAATATAAATCCAGAATACTTCATATACCTGCTGCCAAAATAGCTAATATTTTTTTAAAGCGAAACTGCCACTGTATAATTAGTAAATTAGATGATTAAACAAAAATTAAAGCGAAGAGTAATGAATTGTTTTAAATGTAAAAAAAAAAGTTTCAATTATAATTAAATTTACACCATTAAAAGCGACTGTAATCGAATATAAACATAAAAATGAAAGTAATAAACACATTAAAATTAGGATATTTTATAATTAATTGAAGTTTACGTTTTATAAAAGTCTATTATAATTACGTTTTACAATTTGGCAAATATTATTTATAAAATATACTTCAGAATAATAAAAAGAATTTTGGATTATCTCTATAAGAAGTCTGGTGAGTCAATTCATTTAAAATTTTTTGAGGTTAAGGACTTCCATTTTGAATGAAATATTTATTAATTATTCATAACATTTTACAACGTTTCGGGACCACTGTCCCATATTCATGCACTTTAAAACCTACAACAATAATAAAACTATCATAACACCAATCTTCATCCTTATTTATTTTAACTTATACAATAATATGGACCTCATGATTTTATATGGGAAGTCATGTCAACCATTTGTGCATCTTCACTTCTCCTTAGCACAGCCATCACTCTATATTTCCTAATACCTCTTTGGACCTTATCTCATGTCCAGTGTGCTGTTTGGTTACCTCCCTGTTTTTAACAAGTCCAGTTTTGTATTTAATATTAACTAAGTGATTTTTTACATAAACCTGTTTATTTCATATGATTTTTATTTAAGTCTATTTATAATGTCGGCGTAATGTGTATTTAAGTGTTTAGTGTCAGTTTTATAGTTTACTGAGTTTTGTATGTTTTTTTGTTATGTATATAGCTTCTGGAAATCTTCTGCTTTTTGTATTTTGTGCTGTATCTATTATTTTTGGGTTTTCAAAATTGAATTCGTGGTGCAGTTTTATGCTGTGATAGGCCAGAGCTGTGCAATTTATATTTTTAGCGTTTTTACGATTGGTGATATGTTGCTTAATCCTAGTTTCCAGTTTTTTAGATGTTTCACCAATATAAACTTTTTCACAATTTTTACAGGGACAGTGGTCCCGAAACGTTGTACAATGTTATGAATAATTATTAAATATTTCATTCAAAATGGAAGTCATTAACCTCAAAAAATTTTAAATGAAAAAGAATTTTGTTCATAGACAATTTACTATCGCTTTCCAATTGATTTTTTACATCGAATAAAATCCGTAAACCTAAATACATAAGGAATTCTAGAGATAATATTATTTAAATGCTAAGGTTAGGGTCATATAACGTTACGGAAAATGTTAACATATAAATTTACGATGGCTATATCGCCAATATACTACATGTCGATAAAAACAGGATGTCCGGTACGGAAAGGTATAAAGAACTCAAAGGGACAGAAGATGGTAAAAAAACTTTGGAGAAAGTAAGAGATTATCATATTTTCGCTGGAAGAGCCTTTGAATTGGGGTCAGGACGACGTTTTACCAAACAGGCTTAGGATCACTGCGTTCCCTTTACTAAGTGGCCAATTTTAACATAAGAATTTGGAGAATTTTTTCATCTTAAACCCAGTTTTTATTAGAAATATAAAATATAGTATTTTTATTGTTTATATTTCGTTTAATAGGTTGACAGTCCACAACGTGATGATCTGTAGTTTGCGTTATGACCTAGGACATCCACAACGAGTTATCTTGTATCAAGAAACACTATGACCGTGTAACTTAATATTTGCAGTCGTACTATCATGATTTTGTTGATAGTTGGGAGTATTATCAACTACCTGCGCATGCTTGACAAACTTACTGCCACTATCGCCACAACTACGGGACCTCCGTTGTATGGCTAATAAAAAAATAATAGGATTCCTTTCTAGGCAAGAACGCTAACCACGAGTTATCTCCTAGTAGGCAGTCGACGTACTTAAAATATCTTCAACATGCTAATAAAAATATTAAAAATAAAAATTTAAAGAAAGATGGAAAAGAATTTGAGATGAACTTACGTTTTTTGCCTTGATCTACCCAGGACAAAAAAATTACTGTTTTATTTTAAATTTAAGATTAACATAATTTTAAATAATAAATTATTACAACAATATTGAATATTTCTTTGAATTTTTCTTTCCTTGCTAAATCCCATTAATCAAATTTTTAGAATATCAATTTGACAAAAGCTCCATAAAAAAAAAATTATGGAAATTGTATTTTTAATAAAAATGGTTGTAATCGAAGTTTAAATATGACAGTAATAGGTAATCATTTTTTCCCCCATAAAACAGACTTGAAAGGTAGAAAGATGAAATCGTTTTCAAATTTAATTAAAAAATTAAATTCTCTATGGACGAAAATTGTTTTCCCTGAAAATAACAATACTGGAAACGTTGATTATGTTTTGCTAATTACGTTTTCAATTTTTTTAGTGTGAACTTCAGTAAAATAATGAGGAATATTAATTATTAATCGAATGTAGATTAAAGACTATGAAGTATAAATATAATATTCGTTGTTCGAGATTACTTAACGAGGTATGATGGAGATATTATTAATTATTTACAAACATTAAGAAATTATATAAATATTTTACGTTGAATATTGATTGGCTAATTTTAATAATGTAAGAATCAATAAAGAATTTTTAAATTTAGTTAATTATTATTATCTTGAAAAATTCACATTTTACGAATTTTAGAAACATTTTATGTATTCTAGTTGACACATAGAAATATTTTATATTCTAATAAAATCTAATAACTATTTTTTAATTTTAATTTTCAGTATAATAAAATATTCAATATAATGTAAAAATCTATTAATTTTTCGAGTAAAAATTAAGGTGATATAAAATCACCAGTATCTAATAACATATAGTGTAATAAATAAATATATTTAATTTTTCAATAAACAGTTAAATCTAAATATATTTTTTAAATTGGCGTTACGATTTTTAATTTATGTTCTAACACAATATAATTACCGATTCTACGACTTATGTATAATCAGAAATAAAAATGGCTGTTACCTAACATTATCATATAAAATCATCCAACGATTCGTTTTTATGATTATTGTAATCTATATGAATAGTAAAATCTTAAGAGTAAAAAACTTCAATCCATCTGATGATATTGAAGTATGTGAGGATTAATAAGCAAGTAAAAAACATATCGAATATAATCTTATCTCACACGTCACAGATTATGTGGTCTTTATTAACAATTTTTATTTCAATATCATACATTTTTATTAAGAAGAATTAAATAAATAATAATACACATTTAAAAGAAAGGATCTTGGATGTGGTAATGTCATTGTATGTGGTTATTGCCGATTGGTGATTTTTTTCAGGGTTTCCAATTTTCGCTGAGTAACTGCTTACACAGTTTTTATTGCTAAATCTATCTTTACCTCAGGTTAAAACAGGTCAATGGGATGAGACATATAACTGACTGATCTATTGCAACTGATAACAAATTTATAGATATATTTAACTGAAATATATATTATATGATATCCATATATTTTATATGATATCCATGTATATCTGGCAAGAGAGAGCTGGGCGCTCGGCGTAACTAACGGTACACTTAAGAGGAACACAGCCTGAATACTGGGCCTCACCTTCCTAGCAGGTCTCCCACCACATTCTGTTTACGAACTCTGCCACAAAAACACCATTTCGAAATTTTTTCCTAATTTCGAAAAAAAAATTGCGAGTTTTTTATAAAACATTAAATCAATTTATAGGGCTAAAATGACCAGGAAAACCTTCATAGGTATCTCAATTTTCATATAAATAAATACATAAAATAATTAATTGAGGTTTCTGACCATTTATTAAGAAAAAAAAATCATTAAAATAAAATCCAAGAAAATTTACTGAGGAAGGAAATCAAAGAAATGAAATAAATCATCTTCTGAAAACATATAGTTAATTGATGACAAAAAAATTTTTTTTTTGCCCAAATCTCTTATTTTGATATAGATTTTTAGAAAACTAAAAATTAATTAACACGTGGACGATAAAAGTTAATTTTAACATAAGATTTGTTTTTTATAAACTGCACAGATGAAATTCATAACATTTATGTTATAGGAGTGGTTATAAAATCAATTCACCAATACGAATTTTTCAATATAAATTTTTAAAAATTACCAATTAAAATATTAATTAACAAATAATTGAAGTATACAATTTTATTTGTAGAATTTAAGTTTTTAATACTTTAAATTATTTAATATAGAATTTCTGAAAGCGGTTAATTTTATTTCTTTATTTAAATATATAAATAAAATCCCTTGGTTAAAATGGTTAAAATAATTATTTAAAAGGAAAGCAGAAGTATTTTTCACAATTATTTTTCCGTTTACTGACAGTAATTCTTGAATTTGGTTAAAAATAAAATAAATGTTTAAAAGTTAAATAGATATAGCAAGATCGCTTGTTAAACACTGATCAATTTAATTTAACGGAAATTTAGAATTACTTAGATAATTAAAAATTGTTAGTAAAACAAATTGAGTCGTTTTTCTTAAAATGAATGCCTGCACATTTAACAATGAGAGTCGATTGTAGATCGATTAAAAATCGATTCGAATATCATTCGATTTTTCTAGATAAGAAATAATTCTAAAAACTCATATTTCTAATACAGATAAAAAAAACAAAATTTTTGCTATGACATTTTTAAAACATGATAATATTTCCGACCTGAGAAAAATAACTATATATAATATTAAATATTATATAAAAAAAAGTGTCAGGAATTAACAGAACATCCATTTCATTACATTCTAAGTCAATTACATGTCTACTAAATTACTTGGAGGGAGATTAATTTGAACAAAACGACGAGTTATATAGAATTCGCTTTAAGTTACTGGGCCAAGTGACAACCTTATCAGTCTACATGCTCAACAAATATTTTTTTATATCTATTTTAAATATATTAATAACGATATGGTACTTACCACTATCCTGGAAGGTGTCAGTTCGAGACTCCTGTTTGCCGCCCCTAACACTGGAGTCGCTGGAGCACTTCCGCGGCGACAGGCCTTCTCGTAGGAAGTGTCTGGAAAAGAGAAAGAGAACCAGTCAGTGGGGCTGCTCGTCTGCAAGTGGGGGATTTCGCCCCCCACTATTCCTTCCCCCCTGTTCTCATTCCTTAATAGTGTCAACTATCCGTGGTAATTAGTATAATAGGTGTCGTGGACTAGGTATCGTGATAAATTAGCAATACATTATAGAGCTTAATGAATTACTTCATAAGAGTAAATTTCATCATTTTTACATATTAAATAGCAGGTCATATTCATGTTTCATTTTCCAAGGTAAATGAAACATGAAAAATATAAAAGACCAGCACAGAAATAACGCTTTTTATTAATAATTTATTGTTCTAGTTTGACCCGGTATTTGCGAGAGATATAGACAAAGCGAAATGTATTAGGAAATCACAAGTTGATGGTACTCATTGCAATAAAATTAATTTTTTAAGATTTAATTATAATCATAAAATAAATTAATCGGGTATCAGAAGTTGAACTATAATTTATATTTTATCAAAAAAAATAAACAAATTTCAGAAAATCAAATTTACTTCCAAACATTTTGATCCAGGTAGTTATTTCATTCCATATTTAATGATATATACATATATATAAAAAGAAATTTCTTTTACTTACACTATTAAACAAAATATTATAAATACTGAAATCTGGTTAATCTCCTAAAACTTTAAATTAATTAATTAATTATTTAATAATTTAATTAATTAATTAATTATTCTCCTCATTTAAATTAATTTGTTGTTTAAGAAATGTAAAATTGATTTTTGCAGTCTTAATAATGGGGATACAAAATCGTTAAATATGGAAAGCTTCCACAATATGGAAAAATTTTTCAAACTTTTTAATCAAGTAATTTAGTTTTTTTAGTATGTATTTAGTGATATTATTAAAAAATGTAAGATAAGCTTTCTAAGAACATATCAAATTTATAAATTGCACAGTAAATTTGATTTTTAAAGGAATTGTATGTTTTATACACAACTTTAATTTTTCCAGCATTTTGCGTATGTGGGGTTCCAGTCTCCAACAATTGCAGGAAAAGCGATGTTTGCTAAAGTATATACCTGTGCTTCTTTATCAACTTCTGAGACAGTTGGAAGGATGTAAGAGCATTTTTTTAATAATTTATTTATTGTTATTTACAATTATATAAAAATATAGACAATAAGTAAATTTGCTGTAGGTGACAGTGGCATGATACAAACATGTGGAGAATACTGGCGAAACGGAAAAACGAACTGTGCATGTTCTCGCAGGTTTAACACTTTAACTCGTGTTATAAAAGACCTTTTATTTGGGCATTTTTTATTATTATCTATTACTATCTATGACTTTATTTTTTAATTATTTTTTTTTTAAATCCTAGCTCGTTTCAGAAACTATTCTCTATAAATAAACATCAAATACTATAAATAAAATATACGTAATAGATTGTAAATTAGTCAGGGATACAAAAAGTTGAATTATTTTATCTTATGTAAATTTAACAAGTATAGGGGGAAAAACTCAGTTGAAGTAGGTATTAAAGAATAAAAAAAATGATAAAAGCGAAATATTAAAAAGTTATTAGCAATAATTAATAATAATTGAGTTTATTAAAACATCTTTTTTTGAAAGTCTTATTTATATTTTGTTATGTACTTGCAACTTTTGTTTCTCTTTAATACAGCCACGTTACATT
This sequence comes from Halyomorpha halys, assembly GCF_000696795.3. NCBI lineage: Eukaryota > Metazoa > Arthropoda > Insecta > Hemiptera > Pentatomidae > Halyomorpha > Halyomorpha halys. Next base: position 736,882 of record NW_027112242.1, on the reverse strand, counting down.
TTATGGACAGTCATCATAATCCAAAAATAATCACTGATTCCACAAGCAAGTAATGGGCTTTTTCATATTTTTTTACTATTTCTGTTATTTTATGTAGTAATGTATTATTATGTATCACGATTATATGAAGTTCTTTTGTCCGAGAGCAAATCTGACAAGTCTAACTCGAGAAAAAATATACTATGATATTAACAAAGCCATCCTTCAAAATAGGTTAATTTTAAAAGTTCTCAAAAAAATTGTAGCTGTTTTAATGAGTCATGGATTAATATAGTCGCATTAATCTCACATTAACCCCATGTATAGATCGGTTTATTCCAAATTTAACGAGTATGTAAGGGTAGGTTTAGTTGAGGAATAAGCCTAACATAGATTCAATAAACTTACGTTGGTTAATTATCGTTTTTAAACTCACAACAACAACTATACTAGGGTTTTTTTAAATAAGGATGTTTTTTAATATATATTCATTACTTTTTATATTTGTAACTGTTGTATTTATTGCTCCTTATAACTGTTTATAATTATCATACTTTACTACATTACCTTTCTTTATATGTATTTACTTTTTTATGCATGTACACAGAGTATTTTTTTATATTTAAATAATAAAATAGAATTAGATTTAGATATAAAGATTAATAATATAAGAAAGAAAAGAATAATTTTATAAATATTAAAAAAAACAAAAAAACTATTAAGCATTTTAATATTTACTGCCTATGTAATATAAGAATAATAAGCAATTGTCTAACAAGATTTATTATGCTATGTATATAGAAACCCATGGCAGTGCCCCCGCCCGGCAAAGCCTTCTTGAATAAAGAGTTTCTCACTAGTTATCATAATAATAAAAGTATATCAATAAAATAAAAGATATAATATGCTGTACATTGTTAAACGAGTTTTAAATCTATTTCTAAAATACTTAGTCTCAGGCCTCATATTTGTGATTGTGCTCCCACATTTACTTTTTGTCCTATTTTTTCCACACCTCTAATTCTCTCATGCTACATAAATTGACGCTGAGGACAAATGCCAAGCAGCCCCCTGTGCACATCCGGGCCTACCTCCTAACCAACTCACAAATCAACTAACCCTCGGCAATTTATTTCAATTATAAAGTAACCAACCCTAAAAACCTGCCGCAAGAGGCGTGTAATATGAAATTTACAAATTATATAATATTGTGAAAACAAGAGGAAAAGAGGGACGGAAATAACGCGTTGGCTATCTAATTGAATCCAAATTTAAATAATATAATTTAATTCAAGTATAAATTATGTTTTATATTACTAATGTATTTTGTTTTTTACTTTCGTCATTGAGACAATTTTGAGTCAATATTAACAAGGCAGAAAACCGATCGGGTTATCGAGATCAAAGGGGAAAGAGGAAAGTTCGTGTTCTCAAAGGCAGTCACTACAAAAACTACTTAATAGACATTTGATAGGACTAAACTTACTGCAAGTACTTTTTTTATTTGAGTTTATATAAATTTTTATTAACAAATTAAATACTTTTTTAAGTAAATATAATTCTGAGTTCGCTATCATCTATCACAGCTAGAGTTTACTGACACTGATGGATGAAAAACAAGAATTTATAAACATCCAACTAGGATCAGATGCTTGTAGAGACAAGTAAAACTCCCTGTTGATATTCGCGGATTAGAGCTAGTAGCATCAGAGCATATTTTATGGAATATTAGACAGCTTTGTGAGATCAAACCAGAGAAATAATAGTCATAACAATAGATCAGTTTACAGAACAAGAAACAAATAAATACATTTTAACAAAACAAAACTAATATATGGATTTAAAAGAAAATATAATAAAAAGTTGGTTAAAAGATATACTTTGATGGATAAATAAGTTATAAAATATAATACAAGGAGGTTTGAAAACTAAAAATTCCCATCAAATTTTAAACATGATCTTTAAAAAAGCTGAAGTAAATTTTCCCAACTTTAAGACAAATGCTAAAATATGAAATTTTTTTAATTTCATCAAGGGTTTTAAAATATTCAAATCACTTGACTTATATAAGTAAACTTATCAATCCCTCACACATAACCTGTTATACGTAGTTAATAATAATTTCTATGGAACTTATTCCTGACAAGTAAGCAGAAATTAACACAGGAGGAGAAGAATTAACAAAGCTAACCAAACTTTTATTTTTTAAACCCTTTATTAGTAAAATATGTAATCAATCCACCTAATGTTTCTACAGTCTAATCCTAAAATCATGAACTTCAGATCATCAACGAACTAAACACAATACACCAAACCACTTTATCACGTGCTTAACACGGGTTCAGTAAAACTTTAGGTGATAACATGATAAATTAACTCAGAGAAAATACAATATCCTCGAAAGTACTAAAAACCTGGAGAAGTTTTTCCTCCAAAATAAAAGGTGGACATTCATGTTGATACTCTAAATACGGTATGGTAAGCTTCTTATAAAGCTTCTAGAATATTAATTTTTAAGATACTTAGGTCCACATCGGAAATATGCTACAAGGTTTATAGGATGTGGGGATATACATGTATTTTTATAGATTATGCTAATGTTTTAGAATTCCCATAATGATGGGATTTTAGATGTCCTCAGGAACACAAGAGCTTTCCTGCCCACCTGAGGTAGCGTATCAGCAGTTCAAAAATATAAGGGATTTTTGAAAGTGTGTAATTTTTAATAAAACCTGAGATGGAGTAAATTAATTTGGTAGTTTGATGTAGAACGTAGTAATCACGAACTGTGATAGGAAAAATAAACTAAAGTTCTGAAGATGGCAATAAATAGTACTCCTTTGATAAATACTCGTAACGGGTACAGTAATACCACTGACATAACAGGTTTCGTGTTTCTTAGTGTGGCATACCAGTAGTAGTGAAGTGAAAGGGCGAGAAGGAGGAGCAATGTACCTTCAAATTGGTGGTTGCAAAGTTAATAGTACAAGACCCCAAGAGGAGAAAAAAGGCAGTTATCTCACCCCAATTTTTGATTACATTAATGAAAACTATGTATAATTAATAGTCAAAACTGATGAGTCTGCCAAGTATAGGTAAGGGGAATAACAAATGACGGCTGTTTCAAAACGATAATAAAAAAAATTTTCATTCGGAGCTCTATATCTTAAAAAGTAGGAACAACACAAGAAAACCTATGAGAAGTCATTTAAAGAAGAGTAAATTTTCTAAAATATGAGGCCTAATAGAGTTATTTACGTTAAATAGTTTTCGAGATATAGCTTTTTAAAAAGCAACATTTCATAAAAAATGTTGTATGGGGCGTACTAAAAGATCAGTAGTTAGTGAATTTATTTTGAAAAATTTATATCTCAAAAACCATTTGACGTACAGATGTCTATTACAACTCAAATTAAAGATAATTTAATCAGCTATATAGTAGTTTATGATGTTTATCTTCGTAGGAGTAATAGTTGACATTAAATTTGCTAAAATAAATTGATTTATAGTTGTTCCGACAAATTTTCATTTGCCATATTCATATGTGAATATCATACCAACTACTACTCCTACGAAGATGCCATTAACTACTTCATAGTAAATTAAATTTCCTTTATTTTGAGTGTAGGCAGACATGTGGGCGTCTTACGGATCTAGAGATATATTTTTTTCAAAAATCTTACATATTATACGAATAACTAGAAATTAACATTTTGTGAGTTTATTTTGCCAAATATTAGTAAGTAGTAAAAACTACTACTCTTACAAAGATAAACATAATTAACTATTTTGTAGCGAATTTAACTAGCTTTAATTTGAGCGCTGGCAGACATCTGTACGTCCAATGGTTTCTGCAATGAAGTTTTTCATAAATCAAACTTATTGTCCGAATAACTATAAATAAATTTATCTTAGCGAATATCATGAAAACTACTATTCCTACGAAGGTTAAGTTCATAAACTTCTTTATAGTCCATTAATTATAATTTGTGTGCTCACTACTATTTTGTTTGTAAATTGTTTAGGTACAATAACAAAAAAAAAAAGAAAAAGATAGGCTGTATCAAACTAGATCTGTATCGCGTGCAACCTGTTGTGTTCTCTTCGAGTTCTTTATCTTCTCCACTTCTTAATTTCTTAATTCATGGGTGGGTCAAAAAGTTCTTTCTTTTTTATTTATTTTTTATGGTTTATTGGGGGTAGGATTCTTAGCTGGAAGGCCAAGGCTAACAAAAAAAAAACTAAAAGGAATATTACCATAGATACGATTGATTGTATTACTTTCTTTTGCCTAATTATTTTATAAAATTAATAGCTTTTATTCTATAACGTACGGTTATCTGGGAATAACATAGTATCCATGACAATTTTAATTACCAAGTTAGCTATAGTTTTAGTTTTGCCCAACACTGTTGTATCGATACATGTACAAATGTCTGATTACATTTCAAAATACATCTTTACCACTTACATATTAATAATTGGTTTCTTCTTAGATACTTAAGACTGATGATTTGTTGATTTGTTATATATTTCTATTTAATAACGACGTAACAGACACATTGCCCAAAATCAATAAGACGCTTATCTTCCTTTGCATTCTGATATTTTTATTACAATTCCTCAAAGTAGACAAAGAAGGCTCTTATTACTTTATAAATGAATAAATATGTTTAAATAAAGAGTTAGATTAGAAGATTATAAGTTGACGGTTAGCAATTAATTGTAGGAAGATAGTCCACGTGATACTAAATAAAGATACATAAAATAGCAGAAAGAAATATTTATCAGTAATCAACATTTTACTAAAATTTTGAGGGCTTCATAGTTACATTTCTATTTCCTCATTCTTTCTTTCTTTTTTTAATTTTACTATATTTGTTACTTCTATAACTTCTAATTATTACTCCTGGAATACTTCGTTTTACTTTCAATGTATGTTCCTATAGTCTTATTACACTTTACAATGTTTGTATCTTGTTCTCATTTAGCATTTATAAAGTGTAAAGTGAGGCAAAACGTTGGCTACTATTATGTAGTTTTTCTTCTGTTTTCGGTACATTTTTTATCACTCCCTTCCTCCCCCCTGGGCAATCTCCTATAGCCAAAGGATTGGGTAAGTTCTAGAACAAATGATCGCTGAACTAGTCAACTCCAGGATTAGATTAAGCTTCGGTGTAAGTTCGGTTAGTTTAAATCCACGGTTTGATTAACTCTAGACCCAGCTAAAGGTTAAAAAATGTTTTTAAAAGAGGTGAAAAAAAAATTTAAATCTCCTACCCGAAATAGACTAAAAAAACTGACATAAATGAGCCGGGAGCTGGGATAGTTCACACAGACAGAGCAGTAATTGAGTGGAATAACAAAAGCAGCCTTGATCGCGGAGAATGCTACAGTTCAAGGCTCCTCGCTGCTACAACCACCCCCTCGGCTGCTAATGGTGGGAACTATCTGGAATAGAGGTTTTTTCCAGTAAATTCCTCCACTACCTAACTGCTTCGTATTTTAAGACAGTACAGTTCTATGATTTAATAGAAAGTACCATGAAATTGAATTTTATTTAAATTTAAGATTTTACTTTAAAATTTCATTTATTTATTCAATAACAGATCGGCCTGATGGGCCTTACATGGTTGATATAACCGTTACAATTTGTTTTTTTTTAACAGTTGATTATCGGGGGTTTAGTCTCGTACAAAAGACACCCCTAACTATATACAACGTTATAATTTAAAAAAAAAATGATAAAATGGATACAAATAATGCTTCTTAATAAAAGAGAAAAGTAAAATTAATAACAAAAATACTGACATACGTAGACTTAGCTCTACACCTAACAATTGCCCTCTAATGGGTAAAAAAAAAAAACCAACTGGTTAATTTGAAAAAAAAAAAAAAAATAGAAATAGTGTGAATAATGGAATAATAAATATATAAATTCTTCAGGTAGAGGTTGGGTTTTCCCAAGTTGTAGGTCACAGCTCCTTTAACTGTTGGTAAATGGGAGTAGTACTTCACAAATAGATTAAAAAAGAGATCTATCTTTTATGAATTCTGTTAATATTCTGGGTTTTGGTAGTTTATTTTTCCATTAAATAACTTTTAATTTATTAGTTTTGAAATTTAATTGTAATAATTGCTTTATTTCTGTTAAGGATTCACAATAGTTTAAATATTAGAATAATAATTTGTGGTATTATTGGTGAAATAATATTCTTTGAATCCATTGTTAATTTATATTAATATTGATCACTTATTCTATTGTTTGATGGCTTACTATTATTATATTTTGGTTGATTTTTTTTTCCAACAATTATTATATGTTTTTTTGATTGGGATATTGTTACATTAAATTGTTTGCTAATCTATATCTCTATACTTGTATAGTTAGAGTTTTATGAATTTTGTATAGATATTGTTATAACGGATTTGATTTATTTAAAGTTTGGTATTTATTAGTTTTTTGTCAATAATATTTTTAATTTCTAATTTGGTTGAAATGAAAAAATGTAACTTGTTGAAACCCACTTGTCAGACACAGATTCAGCGATAAAAAAAGCAGGAATTATAAAAAATAATCTACAAAATATTTATTTATAATTAACTCTAATGAGCTTCTTAGTTTGATTTGTCCATGTTTAAAGCTCCAGACCATGGTCCATTGCGAAAAATTTCTCTGTAATGTATAGTAGTGTTTGAAGTTACTTAAATTCCTAAAAATAAAAAATAAGGCCAATAGTATGAATACTATTGCAATAATTTTTCGTAATGACATTATTAATAGAAATATAACATATAAAAAATACTTGTTTTCACTCGACTATTTCTCAACCACCACCATGTTTTATAACGGTTTTGTTCGTTATGATTTTTGAGCACAACTGATATTTATTTTGTAAAGCTTAAATAATACAATGAGATCTCGTAAAACGTTGTTTTAACTACATTAATTCCAAATACTACAAAAACAATCCGTTTGCAAAGTTTTCATGTATTTGCGTTAATACTTCATTAAAATTATTCATGATGGCTATGTTGTCCTTAATTATGTATTTCATATAAGAGAAAGTTAAAAAAATAAAATAAAGTAAAAATAAATTACAGTGAAATAACAAAATGAAACCTATAGAAGGGGATGTTCTTGGCTACTATTAAAAAAAAATAAAAAAATGAACTAGTATTATGTTTATTTCTGTTGATAACCCATAGTTGCTCAGAAATATTTCAGAAACTAAAGTGTCATTCATACTCGATTAAATACGGCCTGAGCGATAGTAGAATAATAACAATTTCAATAATTATGATCTTGGCTGCTCAATTTTTATGTTTATTTGAGCAATATCAGGATTTCCCGGAGAAACTTATAGGCTGGAAACAATAAATACAAAAATTTAGTTAAATAAGGAAACATTGAAAGACTAACATCTATTCCATAATAGATGTTATATTATTGTTTGTCATATCGCAGAGCAAGTTGGTACAATATTGTTCACTTATACACGACTTGATAAATTTAACGATGTAGAGTAAATAAATTTCACACAAAGGATAAACAAATATAAAACTCCGACAATAAAGTAAAGCTTTGAGATGGGAGCGAGGAGGCAGAAGATATTGATGAACTAACTGACCTGTACCGAGGGGTAACGTTTCCAACAAGAAACGGGTCAGTGAGTGCTTGTAAACATAACACAATTTATTTAATATTTTAAATAAATCGTGTAAATAAATAAAGGGCGAGATATCGAGGAAACATAAAGTTACAGAAGATTGGATGGGGCATGCCCTCAGTTTAATTAGCCGATATCCTCAATGGAACATAACTCATCAAATATTGATTGATCGCTGAGTCAATGCTTTTTGTATGATGGGATTAGCAGCGTACCTTGCCACTAAGGATATTTTATCCCTATAAATAATCTTGTTTTATTATTAGTAGTGGCAAAAAATAATTATTAAATAAAAAATTAATCGATAAATACTCAATCCATTTTTCGATAATTTGGATCAAAACGTATTAAGGAAAGAACATTGCCAAAGCTTGCAATATAATTTATAGATAACTAACTATGTGAACAGATAATTTATTTTCTTCTATATATAGAAGAAAATAAATTATTCTAACAATAATTTATTTTCTTCTATAATGATGGAACATCGGTTTTCGAAAGAATAAAATATAAGGAATATACCCAATATTTAATTTGAGGCTAAGAGTATAAAATTTGTATTACTTATTTATTTTATTTTCGAGGAATGAAGCCCTTAATACTTCATCTCCTTCATTTCAATAATTCGGACAACCCATCTATTAGCTTGACTATCTCCAAATAATTTAATTAGAAGCAGATATCAACTTTATATCGTATATAACGTATATATAAATATATTAACATATATAATATATAAACGTATTAACCTTTACAAAAACTTTTAAATTTATAGTTCACACAATTGTATTTACATATTGTAATTAATAGCAATCAATGTATGGATTAAAACGCTGAAAAATCAAACTGAATGAAGGCTCTGTATATAAACTTTACGAATAGAGAAAAAGTTAATATTAACGAAGAAGAAATTCCTTACACAAATATGGTTAAGAATCAAGGAATAACATCGGAAATAAGGCTCAACTGGAATGAACATTTGAAATGGAAAAAAGAACAACTTGAAAACAGGAAAATGCGATGGTTGTAGAGTAAACATTCACAAATATAATTAGAGAACGAAATTCTGCTGTATAAAAAATAAATGTTTCTTGGTTTTTATTTCATATGCGGATTCATTTTGAGGAGCTCCTTTTCTTCATATCGTTTTGTTTAGTGTTATTAAGCATGGGCTGATGGACACGGCGTGTGGTTATTTCACAGTTGGTGCTCACGCATTCTGTAATTAAATATCCGTAAGTCCAGCGTTAGAGAACTGACCAAAGAAGTAAATATGCTGGGACTATGGTGAAGCCAACAACAAACTTATGAAGATACGTATATACTAATAGTAAAATATGATAATAATATTATTTCAAGGTTTTATTTATCAATTTATACAGTCGAAAGACCAAACTGACAGGAAGGATAATAATAAAAAAGTTCAAGGAGGTTGAAGAGAGGTCCTTGGACGAAACCTTATTGGTAAAGGCGGCCTTTGGTAAAGGGAACCTTTATATATTGCGTTGGTAATCATATCATGCTAACTACAGCTCAACAATGAATGATAACATGCAATGACAATAGGCTAACAATAAAAATTATTCACTACCAACTTAATACGGAAACGCATTTCTGAAGGCTTTGAACTGTTTTCTAATTAGCTAATTAATAACGAATTAGGTATTTTCCTTGTTTTTTTCCTATAATTCCTGAAGTACTAGAGAAGAAGTTTTAGTTGTTAAAAGCTTTATAATTATAAAAAATAAAACAGCACAAAAGTTTGCGTCGCATAACTTATTAATGTAGTCAAGTAGTGTATCGTAAACCGTTAAAAACCAAAAATCAATTTTTTTTTTTTTACATTTTTCAAAAAACTGAAGAAATATAGTAAGATAGTATTTTATTAAATACAATGTTATATGTCTAATATGTATAGATATAAATAAATAATGTATAATAACTGTATAAATAATTAATAGAAGTATCTAACATAAATGAGTATGTTTTACGCCAGTAAATTAGCTAATTAATTTAATACAATAACTAAATAGGTCTTTTGTCGTCTCTAACACCTAAACGATTTATATTAGCGAAAATCGCATGGTGTTAGAGAGCATCGAATCCTGTTTCGAATGAATACCGTGAGTGGTGTGTCAAGAAGTATCTTGTAACCAAAAATTAGCAATTTTTTTTTTCATATTTAACTAAAAACGGATACATAATACTTAGTGTACACTAAACACGGAAAACATTTCTGGTTGCCCTAAAACGGTTCCTAAGCGGCTGATTAGTTTGATAAAGTAATGAATAACGAAATTCTAGGCGTTTCTTCTGGTATTTCGCCTATAAATTTTAACGGTGGATCTAAGCCAGTACAGTAAAAAATAAAAAATTATAACATTTCCTACGTGGAGTGAGAAATGTAATTTAATAATCCGATCAAGTAGTATAACCCACCACCTGCTCTGTTGTATATGGACATAATAGCACTTCAGACCAATTGGAACCAAAGGAACAGGCGAATTATTACCGAACTACTGGACCGAATTATTTATGAAAGGTAATATTTAAGGTTCTTTAATTTGTTGTACTGTAACTTTTTGCTAGGATGCTCCGGCTCTAGAGTTATGTGGGTAAAATAAAACCTAATTAGTTATTTAATTTAATTAATTATTTAATAATAGTAAGAGTTTTAAGACCACCAGAAATGCGTTTTCATGTTAAGTGTAATAGAAACTAATTTTTAAAATATTTGCAGATATTTTTTTTACAGGCTTGGTTGGATATATACGGTTCTGAACTAATGTCAAGAAAAAGAGATATGTATATCGGCTGAATGGAGATCCAGGACATTAGATTTCTTCAAGGTTCCTCTTTATGGCCCGGGATCACAGAGATGAATCACTGCGGAAAGCCCAGGGCCTAATAGACCACTCAGAGGTTGGCACCCCTAATCAGATTTCGCAGTCATGACCTGAAGATTACAGTATCAACTACAAAAACAAGCCAATAAGTATGGGACTCATTGTTTACAATTTATATATTTTATTTTTTTCAAACTACTGAATTGAATTTGATATAAGTAACTTCTACCGACCAATTTTAACAACAAATAAGGAATATTAAAATCATACATTAATCATTAAAACATCACTGTCTTTTTATTTTATAATTTAACACATAATCAAAAAATCATATTCGTTTTTAGTTGAAAAAATAAACAAACCAGGAAAACAGGCTGGACTGGACTGCTAAAGGTTAGGAACTCAGCATTATTTGTTAAGTAAACAATTGTAATCTAGGTATCTGTCTCCAGCTCAAGTTGGAAGCATTCAGCTGTAGAACTTATGGAGAAGTCGATGTTTAAGCGCTTTTAGGTGGTTATGCCCGCCGCATTATAGACCATTTATTCCATTGATATAACAAAAAAAGTTTGTCAAACATAAGAAATACTATACATTTTTGTTTTATGCAACCCTCCTATCTCTCAGCGAAACCAGGAAGACTCATCCGAGATCCCACACGGGTATAAGGGGTTCTTGCTAAGCCACTAGCGGGAGAACAGGTAATCGAAAAAATCATTTAACATGTAACATATAACATAACATGCTAGGAAAAAATTAAAATACAACATAAAACCTACTATCACTGACACGCAGAAAAAACGACACAATTCAAAAATGTACTTACAAAAATCAACATAACAACTATATAAAATTACTTCGAATACAAAAAAAAAAAAAAAAATCGGTAGATTTTTATGGTAGTACAATATATACTTACTTGAAATTTAAAACAGTGTTATAGTATAACTTTTTACGTTTTCCTCAAATATTATATTTCTGAGTTGTGTCACTTGCGGATAAGGAATATATATTTGACGGGTGTGTTAATATACGATGAAGTTAAATTTATTAGATTAATTCAAAATACTATTTAAATAATTCTTTTAGTGTGTGATTTGGTTTTGTTTTACAGAACTAATTGTTTTCGCAAAACTCAATTTATTTTATTTTTATAGCCGATGAATCCAAACAGAAGAGGGAATTCTCCTGTATTATTCTTATAAATTTTAAATAATACATAAAAGCAATTACATGCGCAAATCTGATCAACGTGATCAACAGATAAAGTGATTTACACTAACAAGTACAATCTATATTCGATCCTACAACCATCACCCTCCTACATAACCAACCGAGTACACCCCCATCGGCGCCCGGAGGTAATGGACAGGGGAGCGCAACATCTTGCGGGGTACGGTGATATACGCAACTGCGCACCCACACCAATCAAGTGCGGCCTCCTTGAGACAGTGACTCACCGCAGGGAGAAAGATTCTCGACCGCTGACTCACCGAGGGCCTAAGTCCGCTCTCGCCTAAATCACTGGGTAGGATCCGGGCAGCAAACTGGATGGGCTGGTAAGGGGATGCTGGGGCGTTCTACATTCGGTTAAGGAGGATAATAATTTTTTATTGGAGAAATAACGCGGATAAATAATTCAAGAACAAACAATACCTAGAGGACATAAGAGGTTAAGAGTTAAATTCAAACTAGTAGTAATCATAATAACATTTTAATGGCAACCATTACACAATCTATACGGGATGATGTTGCCACCAACGGATTTATAGATTAATCTTCAAATAGATTTCATCTAACAAAATTGTGGAACTTCAATGAAACCACTTTTAACTCAGTATGTACATAGTTTGAAGGCCTCTAGAACAGCCAAATTTAACAAATCTATTTTTAATCTTAAAAAATTCTTTAGACCTAAAATATTTAATGCTAGCAAAAAAGATTGCAATGGTCGGTCCTTAATCCCTAGAGAAAAATTATGAGCCAAAACAGAAAATACATTAATTTGGTGTGTTTCAATGTACAATCACTGTTCAGTTGTGGCGTCACCCGATACACACTTCTAAAGGACGGTTTTTTTTCTTATCTGGTAGAAGTTTGAAGAAATGTTAGTTATTAACTTCTATAGAGGTAACTTTTAAATTATATTCGTAAAAACTGATGAGAACTACAATTCTCCGAGCAGTCTTTAATACTTATACACATATATATTGTGGCGTTAATCTTTAATTTCTTAACTATTTTAGATTGATGTTCTTTGCTAGTTAATATATATGAATTTCTTCTTCTTATATAACTTAATTCCTGTTTTATTCGCATTTCACTTATGCAATTAGCTTTACCTTCCCTATAAATTTTTATTTTAGCCCTGATGACCTGGAGTGTGGATCGAAACACAGGGCATTAAAATTGTTCAACTATTTTTGTTTTTCTTGAAAGCAACCCGAACTGTCTCCTCCTAATTCAATGACGATCTATCATCTATATATTATATAGAATTATATATGTATATATTATATATAAAGATTAAAATAATACTGAGGGATACAAGGATAATAATAATAAGTGATAGAGGAAAGGGTGCTTACACCACTACATAAAACATCCATTACATTTCGATTAGCTACGCCCCAGAAGCGACCCTCGACGTGAACATCTTGCCAAGTGACCGGCAACGCGTGCGTAAAGAACCGGTTGTACATCTGCCCGGATCTGGATTTGCATTAATTCCAAACTGTTGAGCTATTTATCGTAAGCATTGTACCCGCATCCGCACAACTGACTCCTTTATGCCGGGGCTTTGCATGTAGAGCGTCCGCACTCTTTGCACATCGCACCTCAACAATAACAAACTGTCCGTCACTGCGGTTGTCCATCAGCTGCCGAGGCGACGGTCCGTGAGGGTCATGAATAGCTGATGAAGGGATGAACCAGAGGGTGAGGTGAGCCATTGGTAGGTGGTCCTAAAGCTTCACTGGGCCAATCTCAGAAATATTTTACGAAGAGAGAGAATAATTCCAGGACCAAAGTTGAAATCCAGGGGTTAACTTAAATACATATAAACAAATACATTGATATATATCCACATAACTAATACAAAAATAAGGGTTAAGTATCAAGATTTGATATATACTATTCCAGTAAGGTTCATTTGTATTAAGCAACATCTACACGTTTGTCACTTGCCGTAAATCCAAAATACCTACAAATGCTTGGTAAACAAACGTCGATAATACACAATTCTGTTTCCTAGAGGTCCAAACACAACGAACCTAGAAGCAAACAACACATACAAAGTACAAACCCTAATGCTTTTGATTCATAACGAAGAGGAACATTAGCGACATAGGAGTTAACAAGTACAAAAGTACAAGTCAGCTAAATTATACCAGGAACAAATTACTAGACTAAATTGTATTAATTTTTACTTCATTATAAAACAGGATCGAAGTTGGTATAGCTTATTTAGAGCTAGGATACAGCTATGAATTACTTAAATTTATTACATGAATTACTTATATTTTAATGAATTGTTATAAAATTTAATATATAAATAATGTATCGTGTAATTGGAAATTTATCACATTGGTATCAATGAAGGCGTTGATATAATGTTTTTTATATGAGCTGAGCAAATCTTCAATCATTCAGGTTCAACCAGGTCAGAAAATAAATTTAATCCAGGGATAATAGAAATAAAAAAGTTAAACAAAAAATAATCAGCCAGAAAGTAAAATAATTCGTCATTTTTATGCAATTGTATTATTATTTATTGATTTTAAGTTTAAAATGAAAGATATACGAAAATCTAAAAAAATCAACTTATTTATATATAAATAAATTAATAATATATATTTATTATATGTGTGTTTGTGGTGATTCAGAAATTTTAGGACTTGCACGTACAAGGCAAATTGATTTTTTTTAGAATAAATATGACAAAAAAGCATTACTGGCGGAAAATAATTTTAATAAAACAATAATCATTGTTTTAACTTAGAAATATCTTTTTTCGAGATCTAACTCTTGTCTAAGATCAAAGGAAATTTCTACAAAACCCTTTGAAAGAGGTTTTTTTAACTTTCTTTAAAATAGTCTTAATTGAACTCAACAAGAGGCTATGAGTCTATAACAAAATCTAATTAAGATGATTATAAACGTGCCTAACAAACCTTTGATTTAAATATTATATATTTTAAGCATCACATAAAAAATCCAGTTGAACATTTGAGAACAATAAAAATCAGGTTAAAATTTGAACTCTACGTCATTTTTTGGAGGAATTAGAGAGGAAGCCATATAAATTGGGATTTATTAATTATAAGTTCATCTTCATTAAAATTTATTATAAAGTAGCAATAGAAAATAAAGGGGCTACAAAGAAAATGGTCCAGAGAGAGGAGACCGTATCGACCTATACTAGCTGTGGTCTAAGGCCCCAACTGGGTCCCACCCCTACCCAAACCTAACTTTTCTAAGCACATATATTTCCCTACTTAAACTCCTACTAACCTAGAAAATCTAAATATACATAAATTTCAGAATTATATTAAACTAAGATTATTTAGTAATTTTAATAATAATTATTACTACCCATAATTCATTTTGCTATTAAAAGTCTTAGATTTTAAAATATGTTTAAAATACTATTCCATCCTTTATATATACTAAATTAAAAATGATTGTCATACTTCTTACAAATCATATTTCCATTAACTCAACCCTTATACTTTTGCCAAAAGCCGTAGAATACCTAAAAAGAGATCTCTCAAAATCAGAGAAAATGCCAATGGGAAGACAGGTAAAGGAAAAAAAATTCAAATTTATTCAAATTTTAATAAAAAATCCAAATTATACTTCCATAATAAATTAATTCAGTATAAATGTTATTCGACCTCAATTTTCTTATACATCACCCGTTTGGTGATCACCATGTTTAACAATTATAGAAAAATGAAGATAATTAAAAATTTATTTATTATAAAATCACATATTTTAAGTTTAGTCGCCACGATATTATTATATCAACAATAGTATTTTTTTTTTTAAATACAAGTTTTAATGTATTTACAACACAGACCATATAAAATAGATCCACATAACCTTTGTAGGAAGGAAATGAGAATTATTTACAGTTTAATAGGAAGGAATAATCTTTAAGATAACGCAATCTTACAGTTGATTTTCAAAGTCATTAATGACCAATAGCGGTTTTTATTTTTTTTCTGCTTCTCTTGCGATAATATAGTCAATGGAGAAGAGATAGCAGTGTTTGATAATAAATAACCTACGATAACTTACGTTTAGATATCTTATAGTAACTGCATCCTGTTTATATAGCGCCTAGCGGTCTCGGGATAAGGGCACGCCGAGATTATCTCATCGATATCTCTGTAGGTATTTATAATTTCATTTATAAATTTTTTCAACAAATAGGCAAGCTATAGGAAGAAAACATACTATGAGATACTAAATTATCATGGATTGAAGACTGGGTATCAATAACGGGTAAAGTACAATATCAAACAAAAAAAATATTACGTTAGATCCAAATAACTAAGTAAAATGAAGCTAAAATTACACGAGTATTTGAATTTTTAAAAGCACATCGCCTTCTTTATAAATTATAACTCCTCTTCGATTTTTATGTTCTTTATTTATTTTATTTTATTTT
>NW_027112242.1:708700-720663 GCF_000696795.3 Halyomorpha halys | reverse complement strand
ATTTTTTATTTATTTATTTATTTTATTATTTTTATTTTTTACTTTTATCATCCCATAGGCGTTGATGACCAGAGGATTTTACGCCTTTAAGCAACAATCAACAACAAAAACCAAGTAAAATACAATTGACACTTAGAGTAGAACAAAAAATTTTATCATAAAAGCATTACTAAAATTAAGATTAATACAATGTTTATTTATTAATGGTTACATAATTTGAAAACAGCGTATGAATGACAATTTTAGCTACAGTTTTATCGCAACTTATTTTTTTAAGAACTTAAAAATCGGACTAAATGTTTTGATCATTAATAGAACCAACCAATTTTTCAGTTTTTATATCTTTAGCAATATTAATATATACTATAAAAAATTATAAATATATTTATTAGTGACTAAAATGATTTTTTCTTGGCACAAATTTGTTTAACAATCTAAAGTAACATTTACTAAATAATATTCTTCAGACTATATTCTTTATCATCGATATTTAACTAATATCCTACATACAAAGCTTATGCTAATCACTGTCATGAGCATACCGGTTAACTAAAAAAAAAAAAAAAGTGTATTTTATTATACTTAAATATTTAAACTATTTTGGTTTGTTCGTTTTTAAATTATGTTGAGGGCGATTTCCATTTATTTTTTAATATAATAGTTTACAAGTTAAGATTACTTGTTTATTTAAATTTTTGAATAAAGTTTACCACTACGTCAAATTGTGGCCAAATAAATAAATAATTTAAAAAAAATATATATATGTTCAACAAACGTTTTGACCGTGTAGATTATTTATTCAACCCTTTAATGGGCTCGCAGAGATCTGGGCTTCAGGGATTATGCCTTCCTATCCCTTCCTCACTCATGGTGCGATTATTGATGTAGTCTTCGATAAAAAAATCTAATACAGAACCATTGAATATTATTTTCCGAATAATAATAATAATTCATGGCAACAGTACAAGAAACTTGAAATCTATTACATCTATTGAAAGATATATACAGGACGTTGTAGCCAGTTTGATAATCAACGGTATAACTCCTTGAATAATAATTTAAAAGCAGAACCAAGCCAATAATAAAACAAAATATACTATTTTTTTTTTTAATAATTTACTTGCTAAACGAGAAATGATCCTAACAGTTATTATTATTTTTATTTAATTTATACTTTTGAGAATTTTTTTCTTTAGTTTCTTCGTTCTCATAAGAGGAGGCGAGAACCACAGAACTATCCCACATTTTTATGAAAAGTGTGAGAGCTGTCATATTGAGAATTGTATATGATGCCATCTGTTGGGAGTATAATGAATTTTATTCATTTCGAAACTATTCAAGAGATAGAGCCAGTTTAAAAGATAGAAGGAAGTATGTGGCTGTGATATCAACTAGGCCCTCTTAATTACTATGGAATGCTATCTAAGGAAGGAAATGGTAACAGATATGTTTAGATTCACTTTTATGAAGTAAAGTAAATTATTATCAAGTTTTGGCGAAAAAAAATCTCGTATATTTTATTGACTTAATAATGTAGTAATGAATTAATTTTGAGGTTAGTTAATTAACAAATTAAAAGGAAAAACAACAATTTCTGGGGTGTTCACTCAACAAAACGTTCGTACTACTTCCAAACAAGTCCAAACCAATACTTTCTTGCTGTATTGTACCAATATACACTATTAATGGTCAGATAAATTTATTAATTTTTTTATTTTATATTAATTTTAACAAGGAAACTAATTGTAATGTTTTATATCTTTACAATACTGGATCGATTTAGTTTTCTTTGAAAATTCAATTGTCTTTCAAATGCGTAAATAATAAAACAACTTTTTTGACGCAAAAACAGAAGGAATCTTTGAAAACTACTCCGAAAAATTTAAGTGATTAGAAAAAAAAATAATAATACACATGTTTTTAACTTATAAAGTTGTAGTTGACAGATTTTCTCGTTTATTGTTTGATAGGTTTAGAGATCGTAAAGTGACGATTAGGGGTTGATCTATAGGCTGCCAACAACTTCCACCCATGACCATAGAGACTAAAATTATTGCAAAAATATCTAGTTTTCCAGAAATACAAAGATACCAGACAAATATCAAGAGAAAAAAAAAAAAGTGAAATATCCAGAAAAAAATTGCACCGAGAACCTACGTTGTTGATAGCTGATAGTGCTATCAGAATGAGTTGTTATCAGCAATATTAATGGAAAGTGTACCTTCAACAGCTACCACATGGAGGTCCACTATTTTTGCAGGATTAGAACAATTTTAATAATCCATCATGATATTGAGAAGAGTTTAACTCATAATTACCATTATAAACTAGGACTAATCTTGCAATATATATATATTTTTTTTTTTATTTTAAAAAATGAATCATTCATTAGACTTTTAATAAAAAATATAAATCTTAAGGCCTAAAAAAATAATACGAATAATTTATTATAATGGCTGTTATAATTATAATGGCTACTGTATAAAAAATACTATAATTATCTGGTTCTTGATTTCGTTAATAATGGAAATAACAAACAAGTTGAAGGATTTATTTGCTTCTTAATATCGTTAACATTTAACATTAACTTTAACGTTCATCATGTGAACCAGATGTCTATCAAAGGCGACATCACGATTAAGAGAACTAAGAATTCTAAATGAAACAAATATTTTTTTTAATTGGGTTTTTATCAAAATTACAACTAAATGTTAAATTGTTAACCAGGAATATAATAGATTACATATGACGAGAAAATCGATCATATTTAATCAACATGCTTGATATGAAACGTTTGACTAAATAACGAAAGGTATTGATTTATGCTATCATTTATAATCTATGATATAATATAGTAAACTATCTATTACCTCTAATTTATCAAGGATAGTAATCTATATAATTTTGAAAATTATAGTCATAAATCGAAATAAACCCTTAAATAAAGACCAATAATTTATATGTTATTTTATAAAAGTGTAGCTGTGTGCAGAGTAGTTAATTAGAAAATAATTTTAATCAATATTTGAAAAAAATATTTTATTTCATACACATATCAATTTTTACTATTAAGTTAACGTTTTTATTTATATTTTTTACTTACATGTATGTATCCATTTGAACATACATTATTTTTATATTAGTCTATTTAGGTACTATGTACGTAATATTTAATATTGTGTTGATTATTGTAAATAAATAGCAAATAAAAAAAGTAATTCTCACCCTTATCTCCAGTCTTATTTAACGGAAACTCACCTACAACAATAACAAAAATGTTATAATTTAATATTTAAATTAGATAATCAAACTAGACAAATAACAGAAAGTAGAAAAAAAATTACTTAATCACTAATTAAAATCAAATATCTGTATTTCCAATGGCTACTAAAAATCATTAAAAAAAATAAATAAATTTAAATATGTTTATTTTTTTTTATATAAATAGAAAATTTATAATAAATGTAGAGGAAAGGATTAGAAATAATGATAACAATTATATAAAGAACTTTATATTATTAATAATAAATTATAGTTAATTCTGTTTTATCTTTGGAAATGTGCATGAACTAAGAAAATAGCAACCGTTGAGTTCTAACTCATTAACATTAGATTAAGAAATGTATGAACTTTATTTTACGTTTTGTTTATACGTTTTGAACTTTATACGTTTTGTTTTAGACATATAATGCTACATAGATATATAATATATAAATAAATACACAGAGAAAGAGCAGTGTCCATCGAGAACCTAAGGTCGGATGACCAGCTCCTACCCATTGACCATCGGAGGACAACGCCCGGCAAATTAAGCGTGTCCTTAGCGTCCGCTCTCTTCCGAGAACTGCCCTACTGATTTGTCCCGATTGTGTGTTCCGTTTGTGAGTACCCTCTGTCCATTCTTTAGATGCGGAATGAACAAAAAGTGTTGGAACTAGAATACCGAGAGGTATTGATACTTAACTCGGCGTTAAAAAATGTCCTGCGTACGAATACAACAAAGAAAAAGACAGCTGTCTGAATTTGCTAGAGAATAATTTCAGCTGATTTGGAAAGTATATTCTAAATTCATCGCTATGAAGAATCCGGTCAAAATATTTTTTTTTCTACTAGAGTGTAAAAGAAACTGAGTATCTCTTTTAATAACAAGAAGTGCCCAATAAACGAACACAACTAATTATGGATGTACGGTTATGTTCAGAAGTTCGGAACTATTATTATTATTTTTTTTTTCAAAAATTATTTGTTTTAATAAAAAGATAAAACATCTAAGAGTTAATTTACACCCTAGAATTATAGGCAAAATTTAAGAAAGAAAATTGTCACTTTAAGGGATTAGACAAAATATATTATTACTGTTATTGCAGAAAAAATAAAATTCAAATTAACAACTTTTATAAGGCAATATTTTACAAAAAAAAATCTTTAATTTTTTTCAAAAAGGGACCAATCTTAATAATGTCTCCATGCTTATAAAAATAATTAATTAAAAATTATTATAATCTCTTGATTTCTTGAATTTTCCTTTTTCGTAAAGTATTCAGTATTCTGCTCTGGAAAACATGCATTTAAAATATTTCAATATTAAAAATTATGTGGAA
The DNA here is from genome assembly GCF_000696795.3 of Halyomorpha halys. Taxonomy (NCBI): domain Eukaryota; kingdom Metazoa; phylum Arthropoda; class Insecta; order Hemiptera; family Pentatomidae; genus Halyomorpha; species Halyomorpha halys. The sequence continues at coordinate 716,062 of NW_027112242.1, read as the reverse complement.
CATGGTCAGATGGACGCGGTAAAAAAACAAAACAAAAATAGTAACAACTATTTATTTTCCGACGTTTCGCTCCAGTTTGTAGGGCTCCAGTCACGAAAGCTCTTTACTTGAACAGCCCTGATGAAGCTCAACAAAGTGGATCAAAACGTCGGAAAATAAATAGTTGTTAACTACAATCTTCTTCATAATTTGAAATTATACGGTCAATTATTTATATATATAATATTTCAACGTTATTTTCTCAACTTGAAACTCGGATCACTGTTAAAAACGCTGAATCAACTTATTTTTAACTAATTTAATTTAAAAGAAATAATTTCTTTATTTTATGGTACTTGTATTTCATGGGGTTTCAATTTAATTATAATTGGATTAAATGAATAAATAAGGGACAATTTTGGATTTGAAATAATATTCTCACAGAATAAATGTTATTTCTGTAATGAAAATACTTTTTATTCATTCGTATTTGTTGATTTTCCTATTAAAATGTCATTTCTGAATTCTTAATTATTATATTTCTAAAATAAACACTATTTTTCAACCATTAAAATAAAGTTATTTCAATCCCCCATTAAAATCAATTCGATGTTGGGGGGCGAGGCAGGGAGGGAAGATTCCCTTCTGATTATTTTGGGTGCTATGATCTCCTAGAGAGATTGTAAACAAATAACTCTTATGACTTAAAATCGAGCAATAAAATAATAGGGCATTTAAACATATTAAATATTAAATAATGCTGTATCATTTTTAAAAATTAAATTGACATCACCAGGCTTTAAAATGAGGTTTGAGAACTAATTTTAAATGTGTAAAAAAGTAACTGTTGTTGTCATTGAAGTAAAGATATGGTATTAATGTGCTCAATGATTGGTGTAAATAGAAGTAATTTTAAAAAAATTACGAATTAACGATTTCCAAGCAAATAAACGATTGATATCGACTATTTGCAGCATTATTTGTGGAAGACCTAAGACTATAGGCAGTTTAAAATTCCAATATATCCCCCTCACTTTTATTTCCGATAGATCTATTAAAACATTTACAATCCTGTGGTTGCCTAAACCCATTTTTATTGTAAGTAGAGTTAACCGCGGGTTCACAGTGGCGAATAGAGATACACCCTGATTACACAATATAATATTATATTATATAGAGATGGAGGCGAAAGGCGGTACACTAAATGAAAGTAGAATTGTCTTTCCTGTTCACACATTAACTACAAACCGGAAAGGTGTACCTTCCCAGCCATCTCGATCATATCCTCTTTATGGCTCTATAACTTCCGTACCTCCACTACATCCGGCTCATTATACATTTGAGATCATGCCTAAGCATTCCTAACAACGTACATTTAGAGCTGAATATGGAATACATAATATTTTTTAATATAAATGAAGGATTAATAAAAGCCTTTAGTTATGCAAATGAGTGAAAGAGTTATAATTTATTTACTTTTTTTTTCTCTCCCCATTGTAGAGGATAATCTGATAATGACTTATAATGAAAAAAGTTCGAAATTCATTGTGCAGGTGATATTAGTAGCATAATATTTTGATATTAAAATGTCAGTTTCAATATTATATTAATGTTTCTCTAAGCATATATATTAAAAATTTCACATTTTTTTGTCATTTAAAGAATTAAAACAAAAAGAAAATTTACTTAAAGACAGACAAAAAAAAAATTTAAATCCCGAGGATTTCGGGTAAAATGGCTCTTCGTTATACGTGGAGCAATAGTACAGTGTCGCACATGTCCAAACAGTTTTTTTTAGTTATTCCTTAGACACTTCTTTTATTACTAACAAGTTATTACTTTTCCTTAGAATTTCAGAACATAAGCACCTTTTGGGGCCCAGGATAGATTTATTTTCGAAGTCTGGGATGAATATAATGGACTTGGGCGAATCTTTTTGTGAGAGTCACGAATAAAAAGTTAGCGACAGATAAGGGTTAAATTAAAATTGATTTAAGTAAAGTTCTCATCCGTTCGGGATTCATCCGGACAGTCAGGGATTGAACACCGCGTGTTCAAAACTTTCGAAGCAGTTCATGATTCAAGACTAAAGGCAATATTGTGTGAACGTCCCGTAATCAAATACAAGTATATTTATTTTTATAAAGAGGTAGCTTATTTACAGATCAAGTTTTATAATGGATGATTAATAGTTTAGCGTTAGTTAAAGATTATAGGAAGATTGTTCCAACGGTGGTCAACAAAGGTTCAAGGAGAGATAATTAATTCATATAATGATGTACCTGTTAGACATTTCCTACTATTTTTAAACTTCATAAAAGCATATTTTGAATAGAAAGAGTTTTTTTGGTCAAGTGCATACGGTGTTAAAAAAGCAAATTGGAGATAACGATATACAGTATCGACTAAAATTCGTTTGTTGCATCTAAGTCTTATAAATCTCTGCCCTCTCGATCTTCCAAGTTGTCCAAGATTGGATTTTACAGTTATGGTGACTCTAGGTCGAATATGTATGTATACAACGATAAGATAACAAGATATAAAAATGAACATTTCATAAAAAATGACATATAATGTGTATTCATAAAGATGTTAGACTAAAACACAACATATGGTCTGACTGATAATGAGTTGGCGAGCGGTACTAGTTCACCGCTCTCCGTATTAGATCATAACTGCTACTCGATAACACCTGTTACAGAAACCGTTACACATCTTCCGAACCTGTTATATTTAATTGAGTTACGTGGTCTGATAATTCATTATGAAATTAGTTATTTATTATTTTCGGCAATTTATTAAAAATAAATTCGAGAGATTTGCAGCCATAATTTAATGGATTATGATTATACTGTCGAAATGAATAATAAAAATAATACATTTTTTAAAAAAATCTATATAAATAAAAATGTATAAAACAATAAACAATATATGTACATAAAGAAGACAATATGTTCAAAATAGAAATACTTGAGTCAAATTATATATCAGAGAACATCAATTATACAGTGAATTTTAAGCAGAATAAATTTATGAAAAATATGAATACAATTTTATGTTACTATTTACAATTAATTTTAACAATAAAATAAATAAAAAATTAGAACAAAATGCAGTTTTAAATAAATTAAATATAAGCTTGACCTGAGTGTATGGAAGGCTAAAAATAGTTTGCTTATACGATAGTTGATAGTGTTAAGTTGATCTAAAATTAGAAAACATAGGTCACTAGGAGCTTATTACTAATTAATATGATTCCCTATTAATTTTTTGTTCCATAGGGTAATTTCACATGTAATTAATGACCTGGCCAGAATAGCCTGCAAAACGGGTTTTAAAAAATAGGATGTGAGGTGCAAATTTATATTGAAGGTATGCTAAATTATTAATAATAATGTTGTTGTCAAAATTGTTACAAATGAATGTATAATAAGCTGTTAATTGTTGAATTGTCCTTGAGGATGGCCGAATTGGCCGAAACGTTGAGGCTTAACATGGATATCAATTGATTTATTTAAAAAATAAAAATGTAATGTTCGTTTGTTACATATCCAAGCTAAACTAAATTACCTAACTAATAAAAAAATACCTAAATAGGACAAGTATAAGGAAAAATATAACGAATACTCGGCGCCACCTATCTATAAAATTTAAAGTTCTTAAACGATTAACAAGATTTTTTTTCAAAATGTTTTGTCTCTTGCTGGGTAGCTAAGGCTACTGAAATACTAGATTTATCCCGTAGAAAAAAAAGTTATGATAAAAATTAAACATTATTGGCTCATAATTCAAAATGTATACCTTTTTCATTATCTCCATACATAAGACAATATGATGAGTAATTAAAATACCTAAACAAAGGCAAAAAATATCTAAATAGGATAAGTAATATGATAAAGCAGATTTTGACATAAAAATAATAATGTATAGGTAAACATTTAATTTTAACTAAATTACTATTAAACTTTCGATTCTGTTCTTTCAATCTATGTACATACACAAACCTAGCAATAGTGAAACATTTCCTTAGTTAGTTTTGAATAAGATGTCATAATGACAAGAGAGACTGATCGATATTTATATATTTTACGAAACTACATTACACCCGAATTAGATCTAACTTGGATGTCAACGAAGGATCGGAAGCGTGGACAGAAAACATAAGCGAGGGTAGAGGGGCTTCACCAATTGATAGCAATTGGATACAATTACCTCAATCTACATACATTGCGACTTCCCCCCCCCCCCGCATCTCGATTAGGTATTCTGCAGCAGTAAACGTCGAGGGTGCATCAAAGTGGATCTGCACTCGTTGCAATTTAGTTTTTGTGAACAAAAAAAAAATTTAACCATGTTTTAGGAGCCTAACTATGTCGTCGTAGTCATATTTAAAAGACTTAAAATTTATTCTTGGAATGTATATTCCCTAACTCTCACTTACTTCGTTTTCAAAATTTGACTAGATTGGTGATTTTTGAATTATGACTAGAGAAGGTGAGAATTAATTTTTTTTTAATAAAAAAATTCTTTAAAAATTATTTTTTCCTAATTCTTCAATATTTATTATTTGACCATTGATAACTATTTCTAACAATCAGAAATGGTTATTTATTTAAAATAAAAAAAAAAATACATTTAGTACTTTGGGGGATGATTTTTCTAAAAATACGTCGTATAGTCCCTATTTAAATGGTGATAAGATCTATCTGATATTAAAAACAACTCGATTGTACATTTATTATCGAGTTTAATCAAAATCGTTAGAGCCATTTATGAAAAAATCCTAAAAAAGTGTCTAAATTTAAACAAAATAGTATATGAGACATATAAAGGGATAGTGCCCTTCGACACGAATTTTGGGGTTTGGTTTAATTATGTCGGGTCACGGAAGAAAATTAACCAACTCTTTTCCAGTCATCTCGTATTGTTCGTATTTATTTATTGTCACACCCAATTTATTTAAAAGGAAAAGTAGTTAATGGACCTTATGTGTTTAAGTTAGAAGCAGTAAGGGGAACATGAATTTCCAAATCAGGTAAACGGACAATTTAAATGTATATCATGAATCAACTTTGAACAATAGTAATTTATCATTATATTACATTCATTAATTACAATTAAATTATAATTTAAAAAAATAAGCATTCAAATTTAAGTATAAAAATTAACCTTATAGTAAACTAAAGCTTGAAAAAAATCATAATTTCACATCAATGCAATAAATAAAAATAAAAACTTTTAAAAAATATATATTAATTTTCCAGTAAGTAGTTATCTTTCGATTTTCTTTAATACCATATAAATGAAAATGAAGAATGCATAATTATGAATCAAAACTTCGATCAACACACATCAATTGGTATAGAAATGAGTTAAAAAATAAAATCTGTCAGATAAATTTCTCAAAAGTTAGATTTTTAAGTAATGTTAGTATTAATTAAGAGTGCAATTTATAATAATGATAAAAAAAGGCTTATAACCCATAAATTAACACATTTCAATTTTTTTTCAATTGTCTTGGTAGGAGCGGGATAAGGCTATTCCACTATCTCTACTGCTACTCTATACTACTAATTCAGCTGTGGTAGAAAATTATTTATTATGTGAAGTCAATTATGAGTCAAACCTGTGGGTCTGAAGCCCTCATGTGGCACACTCAGAATGTATAAACTGTATACCCTTAATACGAAAAACCAGGCGGTTGTTCATGATCTTGAACAATTCACTTCCTTGTACAACAGTTGTTTAAGAAAATTTTCAATTAACGGATAGAATGAATAATTTTAAGTAAAGTATAAATAATTTTATAAATAAGCATATGTAATACATAGTTGAAGTATGTTATACGTTGCAAAGAAAACATCGTGGGTGACTGGCTGCTGGTCCAACTACTTTCGGAGGACAAGTGATAACTTTCGAATTAATCGATTGACTTTCCAACTTTCATCGGGTCCCGATTGCTTCCTTGTTTTTCCGAAGAACTCGAAGATATCAGTTGCGTAATCGTCATTTCTCATTTTCTGCAGAAATCCCTTCAACAATCTTCCCAATCAAACTTCAGCCGCCGTCATATTGAAGTCTCTTTCATAAATGGTATACATACGTTAAAGGCATGATCTCATATTTGATGAGACTACAAGGCCTCCGTATATAAGTCTATATCTGGACGATATCAGGACGGGGTTAGTAAATCATCCTAATCGTTTGCGACCAATTTAAACAATAGAGCAACAATTGAGACCATTGTTTGGCATAAGAATTCCCAAGAAACTGGCGTTGAACAGCTTTAAACTGAATCCTCTAGCTTAAAAACCGAGTTTTTAAACAACATTAACAACAAAATTTATACCATAACCTTTAGCTAACGATTAATAAATATTAATTAGCATTTTGGATATGGGGAAATGACAAAGGACAAATTGTCTTACTACATAAAAAAATAACGAGAAGTCAGGGAGGAGTACTTCGTGCGCTTGATTCATTTACTTTAACTCACTGATCTCACATCCAGCACCTTTTGATGTAGGAACGTCAATCGTTAACGTTTCCTGAATTGGCTGGACACTAAAATTAATATAGATTGTTCTGTTAACGTAGAAAAAAAGTCGTTAATTATGTGGATCGTATATGTCGAGGGGGTTGTGATGGAACGGCATTGGAGCAGAGGATGATATGACAAAACTGAACAATATTGGCCAAAATTATTTTTTTCGAATTCTGGCAGTACCTATAGAATTGGATCCAGAACTCGATGTCGTTTTCTGAATATGGGGTCACTATTGTAATTTTCACATTTTCAAAATTCTGAGTTCTGTAAAACAATCTTGATGAGCTAAACTGTAAAAAAAAAATGGCAACTTATCACAAAAAAAAGAAAAAATAATGACATATTTTTATTTTTAAAATTCTTGGAAAACCATTTTATTATTAAAATTAAGTTTAGTTGACTTATACAACTTTACCAAAGCTCCCTCTTAATAAGCAGAATATTTATTTTTATGAATACAACATAATATGAAAAACGGTTAGACTTTAATCATACCAAGAATTAAATAAATGGCAAATAGTTAATGTCAAACACATAATTTAATCAATAATATTATCAGTAACAATCTAGATTTTATCTCATTTCAAAGACATCAAATTTACGAGTTCAATAAAACCATAGCCAATAAAAATGAATGATATATTTCTTGCAATGGACACAGAGAATTTTATAAGTACAGCAGTAGAAGAATTTTAAAATGAACAAAGGTTTAAATAAATTTATAAAAATAAAAAAAAATAATGAGAGATACAAAAAATAATCACTGTTTCATTAGGAAAAAATTAAGTAAGGCTAAGAACATGTTAAGACAAATATATAAATAATTTATTTATAAA
>NW_027112242.1:669884-708650 GCF_000696795.3 Halyomorpha halys | reverse complement strand
TTTAAAAGATATTGTTGATAAATATGTTTTGTTTTCCCTGTTTTATTTGTTTGTAAGTTGAATACTCTATATTTGTATATTATCCTAGGTTGGTTGCTATTATTACAGACCTAACGTTGTTCACTCATTCAGAAGTCCGGGTCTATTTCTGTTAATGCACCTCAGTCCCATTCATGCTTCTGGGTTTTTTCAGTTTGTCTCATCTTATTTATAGTCTTTAAGGGTTCTCCTCAAGACTGTTTCCTCCAATTTTTAAAACTTTTATTCTAGGAACGGAATTGTCAAAATAAAATAACTTTTTAATTCTAGAAACCTCCATTAATTAGCAAATGATGTTTTGCGAAAGGATGTCTGAGAGTTACTCGTCGTTTTGAATAATTATAACAACATTCTATAGTTACGAAATACGGTATACCTAAATATTGGTACAATAAATCTTTGACGACAATGTATACCGATCATATTAAACGTTTTAAACAATGTCTCTCAGAGTTCAGAAAAAAAAAATTCAACTTGAATTACATATCATGGAGGAAGCAATTTTACTATCTAAGGCTATTAGAAACTGATAAGACGTTATTGTGTAATGCACTGATAAAGAAAATTGATCCATCCTTCAAGAAGGATGCTAAGGCAGATACATTGATGTATTTGTACAAGCTTGTGACAAAACACTTGGACGACAAGCTATTAATTCTCAAGCTGACAAACAGCCGTGGAAAATGACAGTTGGATGATCTTTCTATAGAGGATTTGTTTTGTTTACTTAGCATCTATCTTCACGATTTGACAAAAAGATTAGTGATTAAATATATATTCTATTATTTTTTTATATATATTTAATCACACATACGCACGGCTTACACTTTAGTGATTAAAATACCAATTAGAGTGATTCGCCACACTGTACTATCCAAGCTAACCACACAAATTTAATCCTTACAGCACTTATTTGGTTAAAAAAACAATAGAAGTAACTATATATTTTTAAGTAAATGATTCTACGTAAAATCCTTAATGCTCCTTACTTTGTCATACATCAAATCATCCATCAGGACCTCAATGTCATATATGTTTTGGCCAGAATCGGATACCAATCCTTCCCGGATAAACTTCCAAACCAACTCGTTTCTAACCGGGCTTCTCCTTCATTACCTAATAATCCTCCTAGGGGTCTGAAAAGAAAATGACCACGAGATCTTCTCCTCTAAAAATGTTTTTAGGGTTATATCATAGAGTAGATTCTCATGTTTGTATTATGTCATTATATCGCTTACAGCAAATTTACTTGATGTATATATATTTATACGGTTGTAAATAGCAATAAATAAATTATCAAAATAAAAAATTATATGATATCCAATGTTTCAATAACGGTAAGAATGAGTCCTTAATAAGTCCTCCTGGACTTTAACTGTTCCACTAAAGAATTAAGTGTTAACGAATTAAGATCTGTAGTTTAGCTTAAATTTAAAAAGAATAGTTATTATTCTTATTATTATCACTTTAAATGCCGTTGGATGATTCTGTTTGTTGGAAGATTCTGAAACAAAGAATTAAGTTTCTCAAATATCAGTAAATAACGAGTCAGGCAATGTTTCACTGATTCAAGCATCATTAAGAGATTATTTGGTCTTATCTTTCTGTCACGATCAATCTTTTCGCCAGTAAGATGGTTTGAGGGTATTAAAGATAATGTGCTGTTTTTTTTTTTTTGTTTTTTGTAATCATCCAATGATATATATTGCCTTTTCTTTTGTTAAGAAATTTAAATTTAAAGAAAGAACCAATAACAAATTAATGACTTATGCTGACAGTACAGTTATTTTGCACTAACGGAAGAACTAGTACAGTTAGCGATGCCTTTCTCCAGTAGTGGCCCTGACTTTTTAGAAGAGACTGCATGAGTTGCATAATTAGATGTGCAATTGTTGTGCAACGACGAACATGGTCCTCCCCGACCTTCCTCCAGCAACTCCTGTCCATCCTGGAGGGAGAGCTAACTAGGCTATCACACATCCTCTTCATATCGGACCCTTATCTCGGCGTACTTGGCCCACCAATTCGGGGCACGCGGTTCCGCAGAGATTGTTAAAAAACTGGAACCGAACAACCGGCGATCGGAACAACGAAATTAAAAACCATATAAAAACAATTAACGAACATTTAAACCAATGAAAACTTCTTTAAACTTTATATAAGTTAGAAATGTTAAATAACAACTCTAAACTTTTTTCGCAATAAATGACATTGGTGTAGTTAACATAGTTATAATATGTTAGAAGCCATCCAATGGTCATGATTCGACATTTTGGTTTAAGTTGTTAAGATATCTTTTGAACTCTGCTCTACTCCTCACACGTGGGGGATAGAGTGGGCTCAGGGATCCTCAGGTCGATTGTGTAAATATTGTATATATTATTTTATTTATTTATTTTTCATACAGATAGTTTGATTATGTCCATCTTGTTTATTCTTTTGTTTGTACATATTTTCAGAGAGTTGTTTTTTTAAATAATTTTTTATTTATTTATTTTTTATTTTAGTATGTATGAGATCCTTTATCACTATTACTTATTGCCCACAACTGTGTGGCAGATTGTAATATTTATCAATAAATAAATCTATCAATCAGAAGTTAAGATAAAATTGAAATTTTAATAATTATTGGATTATGATTATAGGCATGCATTTAGAGCAGTATGAGAATTCAAGTTGAATTAATAATCAGAAAAATCCTTATTTTAAGATTTGAAAACCTGATATATACTAAAAACCACGCTGGAGTTAAAAGAATCATTTTAATTAATACTTTTTCGACAATAAACAGGAAAAAGACCCCAAACTGTGCAACACGTGTATTTAAATAAAATATATGGATGGAAATGAAAATAGATATGAATGTATGATCGAGAAATAGTTCTTTGCGAATATTTTACCAGGCACACGTACATTCCAGTTCACCAACACCCGTTAACCACAACTTGCTTACACAGCTCAGAACATCTCCTTATCTGGAGGCCTACCTCGCATAAGTTGTACCGCTGACTGGACAATAGATTCCCGAGTCAGTACAGGTACAGACATGAGCACATTCCAATAACTGCACTTAGAATTACAGCTTGGATAAAATATCTAGTTAAACATTTTTTAAGCGTTAACATGAAGGTGAAATAGATTAGCAAATCGATTAAAAAAAAAGATTCGCTATATCTACGAAATCGATCAGACGAATTCGAGTATTGAGAAAGAAGCTTAATCTTGATATCTACATCCCGCCTCGAACTAATACGGGATGATAACAGGTTCCCTCTAATTAACAGCAGTAGCTTCGCACAAATCATCGACGAGGATGTTGCAAAAAGTAAGGAAGAGGGCGAGAGATTTTATCGACATGTTGCCAACATAAGAAACAGCGGTGTCGTTGAACGATTAATATGGTTGAGCAGATCTGTTATCGCTGGGAATCCTCAGATGTTAGTTGCTACTGTATAATGCGTATTTAAACCATTTCACCACACATTTCATAACAATTAAATCCTTCAAGCGTTATTTAATTACTTCCGAGACGATAAAATTGATGCAGAGTCTGGACAACTTAGAACTGTAATTTTTGAGAAACAGCGATCAGTAAGTGAGTGAGTACTATCGTACAGACACGTACAGCCAATAGTATGTTTGTAGCCGAGGGCGAGCCTGCAGCGGCGCTGGCTCGAATACGGTCTGGGATGGTTGAGTTTTGTTCCGTGATGATCCAGGGAATAAAAACTCTCCCACTCAGGTTCGAATAGGTTTGAAACAAGTAGATAACACTGGTTTTATTAATTAGAAAGGACCAATTATTTAGATGAATGTTGGGATCTTCTAGATATTTTAAGAATCGATACTTCATTAATAATCGATAGATTTAATTCTTATCTAAATAGTAGTTCCACTGTTGTGACCAGAAACTCTTGTATAACCTTGAAAATAATATAAACTTAATTTATATAAACATATTAACATGATATCAATACTGGTAAGAGAAGTAAAATTCACAGTTATTTTTTTAAAAATAAATTTACATCTTTATTCCGATTTGAAATAATATATATATTTTTCTTTTATATAAAAATACCAGATAACATACTGAGATAGCACAAAAAGTCATTCGAATTTTATTTAAAAGTAAACAAAACAAGTTAGTAAAGAAACGACATTCTATATAAACGAAGCTATATAATTGCTTTATATATGCATATATATATAGTGGAAAAATTGATATTATTTTTTACTAACAGTTTTCCAAGAAAAGGGTTACTAATCAATCTTATCGTACAGGATCATTCGATATTGAGTCATTCTTATAAGATCTTGTAATATGGCGGATTCACAGAAAACAATCTTGAGCTTAAATAACGCTGCAGTTGCGTTGCAATCGTGGCTGTTCACAAACTCCAGTAGGCAAAAATATATGAAGGACCAAATTTTTTTTTAGTGTCAAGTTTTAATAGTATTTTTTTTTTTAATCGATAGAAAAGTTCTTCTAGTACTATTGCCGTTAATACCGTTTAATGATCGAGTTTCAAATGTTTAAATATGGCAGAGTAGCATTCGCTGAAAATAATCTGAAAAGCAAGGTAAATGAACTCTAATTGTAAATTTTTTTTCAAAAAATATTTTTGATAATCCGAGATCAAGAAAAAAAGATATGATGCCAATAAAATTTGGGTCAGTTAATCACAAATTGAGAAGGCTTTAAAGGATTTAGACTTTATCAGAAATTAAATACATTTACAAGTAATATGGAATATACATACAGATATAGCTAATCAGAATTAATAATAAAACAATTAAGAGATTCAATTTATATTTATTTCTTGGCAAGTTCGTGATAAAGAAGATTGATCATTACATTATTCTACAGAATTGACAAAATCGATCCTGGATTCCTTCTTTTATTTAGCATAAAAATCTGTAATTTAGACTCAACATAGTTACAAATAAAAAATATTTATTTGGGCCTTATGTAAGTATTGAAGGGTTAGTATCTTCCGAAAAAGCAACATAGATAAACGAGAACTGTAGTAAACAAGTCAAGCCAACACCAAGTTTTTTTTTTAAATATTTATTTGCAACCTTGGGAACTACAGTGGCTCCAGTTCGAATCCGGCTTAGGGGTCGTTTTTTTTTTTCTGTGGCGGTCCCACGAAATGAAAACTTGATACGCTGTCTGGAATGCCAGAAATGACAAAGAAGGGGGTAAAAAAAAATGTTATATATTGTCAGGAGATAAAAAAATTTAGATTAGATTAAATGTATTTATTGGCTTATATTACAACGTAGCCAGACAGTCTGGCCCAATTGATGTTAGTAAATTAGTATATCAATATCTAAAGTAAATACTAAAATACAGCATTTCAATTATAATTTATAACACAAACGTGTGAACTGGAACTAAATACTTCAATAAATCCATACATACATACTCTATACAATATAATACCTTCTTGGTTTAATATATAATATAGTTACAATTTATAGTATAAATATAAATAAATAAATTTATAGTAAATACTTAAAAAAAATGTTTATATTGTCAGGAAGAAAAAAAAAATTAAGATTAGATTAGATGTATTTATTGGCTTATATCACAACGTAGACATGGAGTCTGGCACACTAAAATTTATTATTTTGGTTACTTTTAAGTATATAAATATACTGCTCTCTTGATTAAATTTTTGTCTTTTTTTTATCCCTCCCCCCCACCTTTTTCCTTCTTACCAAGCTTAATAAAAATTAACTCACTAAAAATATTCGAAAATTTTAGTGATAGAAAAATATATACAATGCAGAAGAATACTTTAGAAATTTAAATTTTATTAAATGACAATAATGCGATCTATATAATGTGATTTTAAAAGCTACACATTAAAATAATTCTTCCAATCTAGTAAAACTGTTTATTTGAAGATATTTTATTACCTAATAATATAGCAACAATTCTTTTAAAAGAATTAAAAATGGACTCGGCTGGTTCAGGAATTTTACGTCTCAAATAGTATATGCCAATTTTTTCACAACTATAGTTTCTAATATTAAATCCAATTCACAGCTACGTTTATGTTAAAGAAGATAAATAAGAATAAGGTTTCATGGCCATTCATCTTTCTTCAAAAGTAAGTTTTTAGTGGTTCAAAAGATACATAATGAAATTATTAAAGCAAATTAATTCATAAAAAATATCCGAATTTAATAATTGTTGATACTCTTACTGTATAAATTAGAATCTAAATAAGCAAATTACTGCATTTGCTGAAGCCTGCAACAACAGTGATCGACTGCTAGCCTTGCAACAAATTACGGCTCAGTCTGCCTCTGAGGTACAGATTTATAGAATTGTTGGGAAGCGAACGAGGTCAATCTACCTCCTTATTGTGACTCTTATCAGGAGTGAGGCAATAAAACCTTTCAATCCTCTCCACAAGATAATGCTAAGTTGTTCTCAATCGAACACGATAAGGAATATTGCTTGTGCCTGTCACCGCCGAGTACGACTGCTAGATATATCGGCCAACCAAACACCAACGGCAAAATATTTCCATTATTATTATTTATATTGTTCAATCAATCAATATGTTCCCTTTATTATCTGAGGTTCGATTCAAAAGAGTACCTAGAAATACGGAAAAGCGTGAATAAGGTGCTGACCACACTTCCTACTGGTAAATGAGTAATCGCTCGAAAAGTACTACAAGTCGTATAACACCTCAAATATTCTCAAGTTAAAAAAAAAAAAGTCGCAAAGAATAATTAACGCGAAAAAGGCAGTCAATTGGAACTAGGGTTTCTAGGCGTGTCGTCACAAATATCGTTTTGTAGAAAATCTGTCTATATATTTTCTGACTTCATCTATACTTTCGAGACGTTTTTAGAATTATCGGTAACAGATTGAAAAGTATTTTAACCAGCATCAAAATGTATTATAAAAATACAAAGAAATCACAATATTGAGCACAAGCTGCAATACCTCGAAAAATTCAAACAAATTGTGTACCTTTGAATTTATTTTTTTTGTTAAATATTTATAAATGTAACTATTTTTTTGTATATTTTATGTATGTATTTTTTAAACAATAATTTTTCGTATCATTAAAATTATGTCAACAAAGTACATACGATATTGGATATTTATAACTGAACAAATACAATTATTATCAATGTTATTAGTTACTAATTTTTATTCTGGCTATAGTAATTTTTTTCTTTCACATTTAGGTAATAAGACTTTGAAATCTGCATCTATAAAATTTTTATATTATTTATTATATTTTTCTATTTTTTTTTTTAATTTTAATTTTTACCATGCAAACTAAATGTCTACAAACTGAATGAAATAACGGTATATAATTGAAAACTAACTGATAATTATCTTTAATTTTTTAAAGGTTTTGTCCTTAAATGAATTTTAAGCTCAAAAAATAAAAAAAGAAGACCTGTTTTTTTAACATATTTAGTTTTTTAACGTCATTTACCTTAACATCCACAATTAAATAAGAATCATGAAAAAATAAATAAATAAAAAAAGACACTTTATATAAAATGATCATAAAATTTAGTTGAAAATGACAATTTCGATTTTTTAAATTAAGGCGACCTTTGTGAAATTTCAAAAAGGTATTTAATTTACACATCTCGATCAACTCCATAATATAAATGTTATGAAACGATGAAAGCTGAATTTTTTGTGAGTGCGAATTGTTTCAAGGGCAATATTCACTTGAGGAAATGTTATCTCTGCACGTAAGTGAGTGTTTGTTGTCATACAGACGTCTTTAGTTCAAACAACTTGTTCTGTATCTGATATTCATTATTTCAATTGCTGAGGAAAATAAATAAATATTGGAAACAAATTAAGATGGAAACGTTCAAAATAGTTGTATCATTAACTGCTATTTCTTGATCTTTGATACAGTGGTGGGCTAACCACAATTTCCTTATTTCTTAAAAAAAAAGTTATATTGAAGATGTCAGTGAGGCGTTTAAGAACGGTAAAAATGGTTTTCCACAAGATGGGTATTTTTCATTTTCCGCCCGACCACGAATGATATTAAGTCCGGAGAATGTCAAAGTCTGACATTAAAGATAGGAATCCGTGTCAGCTCAACATTTTGGGCTGCCATAACTGTCAGCCTCTAGATTTATGAATCCCCTTAGTGATTTAATGTATAGCTATATAAAAGTAATAATAATTTATTTCATTTTTTATTATAAATGACTCAAAATATATAAATTAAAATTAACTAACGAAATAAAAACGAGAGATTTTATAAACTTTTATATTAATAAATTTAAAGTCTTGCTTTGGAATCTTCAATAACGGAAGCTAACAATACACAACAACCGAAGTATGAAATAAGAGAAATGAAAATATAAAAACCAAACAGCCAGAAAAATGTTCAAGAAGATATGATATCCTCCCAATTTCCACATGGGCAATATAGCGATTTGGTGGGAACCACACGAAACAATTATAGATATCAATCAAATGGGTCAAACCAACTCCAGTCTTGGTCTTCGAAGCTGAGAGGATAGAATGCTGCCCGTACTAGATTTATATTGTTGGTTACTATTTATTTAAAATGTCTTACTTATACAACAAAAAATTATTCGATTTACATAAATTAATACAATTTTACTAAACAAAAAATAAATATAAATAAAATAAGACATAAGATAAGGCTCAAGGGAATCGAAATACAACAATTAGTTGTAATATAAACCTCTGATGTTTACAATATTTACCTTACGCATTATCAGAATACAGTAGAACTATGTTTATCCAGAACCATATTCTCAGTGCTATTCTAGATTTAAGATTTGAATTTGAATTTCCAAATCAGAGATAGTTTGATCAGTAAATATAAATTCATGATATTTATTAAAAAATGTTTGACTGATCGAGATTTGTAGTAGCTTTCTTTTATAAGCAAATATATCGTATAATCTTTTCTACGCAAAACTTCTACATCACACACATAATAAAACAAAGCAGTGAGAACTATTTATAAGTTTGAACTACAAGTAATAATAATTAATTGATTTAATAAGATATTAAAAATGATGACTGACTACCTGTAAGACAAACTGGAATTGATATCACCATTTCATAGTATTTCTCATTCCTCACAAGATAATACTAAAAATGAAATAACGATGAACTAAAAATTACGATACCAATCAGATAGTATAAATAAGTATTGAAAATTTTTAAAATTAGGAATTTCTGTCTGTACTACTTAGAATAATTTCGTTTAAGTTTGTTGTCTACAAAAGCATTATTATCCTAAGGAAAACAAACAGAAAAAAAAAAACGTTCTGGATAAGACGTATCTGGTTAGCCAGGGTTACAATCGCTTCATAGTAAATACAGCGATGTGGATTATACACTCAAAATATTCTTTCGAACAGTAGCTAAATATATTTCCATTCACTAACTCTCTCAGAGGTGGTCCAGATAACGAAGACAGACAAGTAGACAAGGCAATACATTACATGCAGCCTCACGTAAAAAAGACATCTCAGAAAGCGTACGTGCGAGTCAACTGCGAAGGGTAACTCTACAAGCCACGCCCAAGTCCTGGGTTCAGTCACCCTACGATGTCTCCACACCACTACTGTTTAGGAAGAGGAGAGTGCATTTATAATTGGCGTTTATATACTAAAAAATTGCATTTATTGCCGCAATAACGTCTGATGTAAAGGTAAGAGGAAAAAAATGCAGCGATGATTAAAACACTCAGCTAAATTAATTAGTTATACGAACGCCTATGAAAAAATAATACAGCTTCTTTATTACATAATTAAATTGATTATTAATAATAAAAATTAAAATTACATCATGCCATGATAGAATTAAATTTCAGTTGAATAAGAATCATAAAAAACTCAGGCCTATGAATGATTACAAACCAAGCTTCAACTATAATACATCAAATCAACGCTATGACAAATTGTTAGCATCTAGTTTATTCATTATTTCTTAGAATATAAATCCAAGAAAAACTAAAAAGTTTATGTTTAAAATGAATGAGAAGATAACCCTGAGAAAAAAAATCTCCATAGATGTTTATATAGACTATAAACAAATACATAGCCCAATATTAATAGTCTTAGGACCATAATAATTTCGTTTAGGTATTTGCCCATTTTTTTATTTCAGATATCTAACTTATAAGGCGTAGAATTCTAAAACAAGTCAATCTATTATGCAATTTTGAATTTTTTTGTTTTTTTAAATTAACAGTTTTGGGACTAGATTATCTATCAAAATGTAAAAGGATATCTTCCAAAGGATGTTTAATCACAGGTTATCTAACTACTTCAGGGTGGTATTCTTTAATCCCTTAATAATCCAGTAACAAAATTGTTGATTCAAAATTGGCTTGCTGATTTTTAAAGTCTACTTTTATAGCACTGAAAAAAAAATCATAAACTTTTGTACAATTTATTTTTGAAAACATAACATCAGAATTTATACATCAAAAAATTTATGAAGGAGTGTAATAACGTTTTTCCTTGACTGTTACTGAAATATACTTTTGAGGTTCTTTAGGATGAGTCAATAGTAAAACAATTATATTGAAGCAAAGTTTCGCAACATTGTTGTTTTCATATCCCAACAGTGAAAAAAAAAAATTTAATGTAGATGTTTCATAACATGTCTATTTGCCTAAACAAGAAAAAAAAATTCTAATACTTTCGAAAAAGTATAAAATATTTTTTAAGTAAAAAAGAAACTTTTATATCAAGTCTACATTTTTATCTGTTCAGAGTTTTATCAGAACTCGTATCGGGGTCCTGTTTCACATCAAACGATAAAATATCCAAAGAAAACGTTTTATTTCCAAAAACTGTACACACATCAAAAATGTATAAATAGTGTGCATTATTTTGGTTCAGGATTTGTTTTTATTTATTTTAGTTGTTTTAATATTTGAATCTTTAATTTTTACAGTTTCGACGGTAGCAACTCTTATGAATTATAAATTATTTTTAGTGGATTCATTATCAATATTCAATTTAATTATTAGATAATAGCAATCCAGGCATTAGGAGGAGACCTAAATCGAAGAGACGAAATCCTTCAGTAGTAATGGAAAACCTACCGGTTGAGATTGCTAGCTGACTGGAACCTCTGGTCATAAATTAGTACTTTCTTATTGTCCAAGAGCCCATGGAAAAAAAAAATTAAATATTGTTAAAATGTTACAAAACAATTAATTTATCATCCAGAGCTTTACATCCTTAAAACTAACTTATAATCTTAACAGAATATCATTTGAAGCGGAGTAAATTAGTTAAAATATGAACTCTAATTGATCCATTTACGTTTAATGGTTCCCGAGATACATTTTCTCAAATTGCAAGATTTAATATCGACATAACGAAAAAATCAATAGATTGCGAATTTATTTTGGAAAATATCAAGTACTCATGGCATATGAAAAAGTAGTTCTCAGGAACTATTAAACGTACAGATGTCAATCAGCACTCAAATTGAAGTTGGTTGAATGTGACATTAACTATTATATCATTTATCTTCATAGCAGTTGTCGTGATATTCTCCAAAATAAATTCCCAAATTGTTTTATTTTAATTATATTATTTCAATTTCTTGAGATAAGGTAATTAAGTATTAAATAAATCAAAACTTGCATCATTTTTTGTCCCAAAACTTTTTATTTCAACAGTCCAAACGTTTCGGCCATTTTAGCCATCCTCAAGGACATCTTCAATTATAAATTCTTCCTCACATTAAATTTAGAATTTCTTTTGCAGGCTATTCTGCCCCGGTCATTCATTAATTATAAGCTAAAAACCTATTTTTTCATTTAAAATTATTTGGGTGGATAATTTTAAAATAAGAAGAATTAGATATTTATGATTTTAAATAAAAATAAAAAAATAGGTTTTTAACTTATAATTAATGAATGACCGGGACAGAATAGCCTGCAAAAGAAATTCTAAATTTAATGTGAGGAAGAATTTATAATTGAAGATGTCCTTGAGGATGGCTAAAATGGCCGAAACGTTTGGACTGTTTAAATAAAAAGTGTTGAGACAAAAAAGGATATAAGTTTTGATTTATTTAATAAAAAATGTTTTATATTTTAATAACCAGGAAGTGATCTTAAAAAATTCTCAACTTAACCCCGCATCCATTTTTAGTATATGTAGTGCATGTTATAGAGATTTGTCTGCACTATCCCGAAATAGGTCTATGTGTACAAATTTAATTAAAGTTTAAAGAGACAAAATAAAAACAGGAACTTGATCCATTTAGATACAGCTAAAACAATAAGCAGCGGGCACGGTAGAATAACATTGACTAGAGGTGAACCTCAACTCAGTTTATTTTACTCCTGATCTAAATATATCCACCGTCCTTTCTCTCAACAGAACACCCTAGAGAGGAAGGAAGACATGGGCTGGTAGTTTTAGGAATATACTTGATTGTTAAAAGTTCTAAATTTCATGATTAATGATCAAGTTCCTGGCAACGTCGAGAGCAATGGGAAAAAATAAAATAGATTCCACTTGGAGGATTGCTTGATAATAGCCCAAGAGGAGAAGATAAAAATTGTTATATTTATAAATAATTGACCGTATTATTTCAAATTATGAAGAAGATGGTCAGGGGTGCGGTCAGAAGAGAGAGTTTTTCAAAGTTTATCTCTCAACTGGAACAGCTCTGATGAAGCTCTACAAAGTGGCGCGAAACGTCGGCAAATAAATATTAGTTAACTTTTTTTTAAAATTTTCTTCTGACCGCACCCCTGACCATACACTACATAGTTAAAAAAAACTCAGTTATTTCACCCTGATTTTTGCTTGCTTAAATGAAAATTAAATACAGTTTAGATTCAATATTGATGACTGCCAACTATAATAAGGGGGGAATAAAATTTAAAAAAATGCGTTATTTTCTATTGAAACAGGATTCGATTTTTTATCTATAATTTTTAATAAGTTTTAAGGATAAATTTAATTTTTAAACTACCAACAACACTAAAATCACCTTATCACATTATTTAGAGTAGAGTAAATTTTCTAAAATATGAGCTTAATAAAGCTCTTTTCTTTCAATAATTCCGGAAATGTAATTTTTCATAAACCATAAGTGTTATCTAAACATCGAGAAGTTAATATTTTATTGTGAAATTTATTTTGGAAAATATAATGAAAAGTACTACTCTTAAGAACGCAAAAACAACTAAATTCAACTAGCTTAAAATTGAGTGTTTATAAACATGCATGTCTAACAATACCTAAGATATAGCTTTTCATAAATAAAAGGTATTGTCTGAATAACAAGAAATGAATATTTTGTGAATTTATTTTGGCGAACTGCTACACCTAAGAAGATAACTACTTCTTCATATGCCATGGGTAGGAACAGTAATTTACATGATATTTTCCAAAATAAATTCATAGAGTTTTTTCGTTATGTCGTTACTAAGTCTTGTAATTTGAAAAAGTGTATCTCGGAAACTATTGAACTTAGAGAGATCAATTAGAGTTCATATTTTAGCTAATTTAATCAGCTTCAAATGATATTCTGTTAAGAGTATAAGTTACTTTAAAGGATGCAAAGCTCTGAATGATAAATGAATTGTTTTTAAAATTTTAAAAAATATCCACTTTTTTTTCCATGGGCTCTTGGACTATAAAAAAGTACTATTTCATGACCAGAGGTTCGAGTCAGCTAGCAATCTCAACCAATAGGTTTTCCATTACGATCGAAGGATTAAGCACCCAGTTTACCATACTGAGTAAGATCGATTCATGGTTTAATAGAGAGAGAAATGCTTTATTCATCCATGCTGCCGAAATACATCGGGTTGCTACATTG
The DNA here is from genome assembly GCF_000696795.3 of Halyomorpha halys. Taxonomy (NCBI): domain Eukaryota; kingdom Metazoa; phylum Arthropoda; class Insecta; order Hemiptera; family Pentatomidae; genus Halyomorpha; species Halyomorpha halys. Next base: position 694,756 of record NW_027112242.1, on the reverse strand, counting down.
CACAGTATACTAATCAATCCGTGATCGGACATATATAAATTACAAATATTTACATGATATAATAAAAAAGAAAGAAAAGAGTTTTTTTCCCTACAGTTTCCTTTTACAATCAATTCTAGTCTACACACTAAATAAAAATATTTCAATTCATTCCTTTTTTCTTTCCCTTTCTTGTCCATTCCATTTCACAATTTTTATTTCATTTGATCGACAAATTCACTCTCCCAAATTCCCCCTCTTAGATCCTCTCTAGTGACCCGTTAAACAAATTCACTATTAGACAGCAATGTGAGATTAAACCAGAGAAAAAATGGCCACAGCAGTAGATCAGTTTACAGTAAAACAAAAAAATAAATACATTTTACAAAAACAAAACTAATACATAGATTTAAAGGAAAATATAATAAAAAGTTGGTTAAAAGAAATACTTGACGGGATGATTAAGTTTAAAAAAATAAATAAATAAAATAAAATTTCCTCTTATTTCTTTTAATCCAATCTTTCAATTCCAAAATAAAAAACTTCCATACAACGCGATTTTTGTGTAAGGCAGTACCCAATGCCTGGATTTTACTTCTATGCTATTCCTACTGACCAATTGTATATTCAGTTATTTTAAGTGCTTATTATATGAGCATTATCCATAATATATGAATATTACCGACCTTTACCGTGAAGGGAAAACTTAATGTTGTACAATCGTGTGGTTTTTTTGACGGGTAACAGTGGGCCCTTAATAACCAAGATTGCACACCTGACCTCGCCAGCTGATGGCGGTCACGTTTTTCTTCATAATGCCGAAAGATGTGGTTTTCAAGGCAGTATTAGCAATTCAATATATTCACGTTTTATAAGTAATTTGAAAATCCTCCAACCGAAGAGATTAAATCAAATGAATCGATAACATAAATTATTTATATTCGAGTAGATAAATTACAAAACTTTGAACTGTTTTAGTATTTGATAGCTTATTTCTCCAGTATACCGTTCAAATATTCGACTGCTTGTAATTTTTTTTTGTTAGGCCTTAAAGCACATTTTGACTCATTAAAATGAATGTGTAGATTAATTTGCTATATATTAATTTGTTTGATATTTCGAGAAAAGAGGAGAGTAGAGAGTAGAGTCCTATACAAACCTTACCAAAATTATAAACCCAACTTTTTTTCTTTTTAATTTTTTTTTTTAACTTACCTAAAAACTGAAAAATGATTATGAATTAAATTTATATTTAAACCCAATAGGAGAGTTGAATTCACATAAAACAAAATGGGGCTCCATTTATTACTAAAGCAAAAGTTTTATTTATTTTTATAGATTATGAAATCATAAATAGTAAAATTGGAGCCAAAAACGTCACTTATCACGAAAGTGATTCACACTGTTTCCCTACAAACCCTACCAGTAGGAGGAGAGATTCCTCATTTTTATATTCTTCACCATTTCTCCTCAAAATCAACAAGATTCTATATAACTCCACACAAGTAAAATTTGTTAAAGAAAAATTTAAACCATAAACTTCTTATCTTAATATTAATATTTTTATTTTTACAACTAATTTTATTACCTCCTTCACAAAAAAACTTAAAAAATATACTAAAAAAATCAATTTTTCAACTAATTTTACAAAACTTTATTTAATATAAGGGTTTTGTTTTAATTTATGATTTATAAAAAATAAAAAAATAGGTAAAAACTGACACAGGTGAGTCTTAATTAAAATAACGATCTAAATATATTACAAAAATAATCAAACCAAAAAAAGTACTGTTTAGTTTTGAAAATTCTGAAAGGTCAAAACATTGTCTTAATAAAGATATAAGAAATGACTCCTTAAAATGAAAACAGAGTTGAGTAAACAAAACATTTTTATATAATTCATGCGAGTTTTTGAAATTTTTTGAGTAGAGTTCATATAAATTGTTTTGGTCTTCAAAAAAATTAATAATCTGAGTAAAATCCTAAACAATTTTATAAACGATTCAATACGATTTTTATAACCATTGTTCAAAAAATCTGTGACTCCTGATACTATGAAGAAGGATATCTTTATCCTTCTACTGGCACGATCAGCAGGGAAACAGTGTGAATCCTCCTGAAAGCGCCGTATGCTCTGTAATTAACGAAATTAATTATAAATTCGGATTATTTCCGTGCCTGTTGGACTTAAATGTTTTTCACTGCATAAACATTAGGTCTCTGCTGATATTATATTTAAAATTCAGACAAAGAAACCAATTGGGAAAGTATATTACTTTTTTTATAACGTATCTCCTAGTTTAATCCTCTTCCTGTACCGAACATGGCCTTAAGGACAAAGTATGATGAATATTATACTCCTGGAGAAAACATGGCAAAGCCAACAGGTGCCTCAAAGTTCTTGTGATACACCTGCCGACAGGACAGGGCTATCAACGTTAGATAATTACCATTCAATTATTCAAATAACCCGCTCCGTCCAGATGGTTCGGCTATGGCGCCTCGGTCACATCATTAATCGCTCATCTACCAAACCGGACGCCAGGAAAGCTTTACTAAAAGACGGGAATAAGTTAAGCAACGCGCCTAAGAAGCACGACGACAGGTAGGCGGAAGAACAATACAAGCGGACAGGTGGCCGAAGATATTGAGAGAGGATGAATGGAGAGAGAATGCGTGTACCTGTGACCCCGCTCCGAGTATCCAAACTGGTTCCTCGCCGGCTACGAACCTTCCGGTTCTGCCTTTGTTTGGTTCTACAGTTATCTCTCGTCTCTCTACTACGGACGTCTTTATAAATGCGTTTTTAAAGTCTTGATAAAATTTATCGCGCACTACTGTTTTGTAAATTGTACACAAGATAAAATCAATAAAATAAATAATTGTATAAAAATCTAATTATCGAGTCTTTTTCTAAATGAAAAATTAAAATCTAGATTGAAAGTTGGATTTAATATTTTTGAAGCTTTTTTGACATCGTAAAATAAATAAGAAATTCTTAATTTTGATAAATGATAATTCTGGAAAAAACCTATGCCATGTAGCTTTCGGAACATAATTTCAGAAAAATATTTTTAATGAAATTGGGTTTCATTAATTCGATCAAAAGAATATTTTTCATTAATTCGAGAGAGATCATAAATAAATAATGTTTATATAAGTGTCCGTAACTGTTTATGAGAGAAAACAAATTTAACAATTTTTAGAAGACAGCTTGTCGATGATAAATCGATAAGTGGTATTTGAAAACAATTTGATTGGGGACCACTGATCTACACAGTCAACTTATTAAATTCCAAAAGTATTTTCTAATAACAAACTATGATTTCTAAATAAAATGCGTACATCACTTGTAAATAAACGCTTATATATGCCGTTACTGCATAAAAGAAAGATTGGAACAAAACTATAGCTCATACATTACAATTTAAATTTTTTTTTACAAATTTTACAATTTTAGAATTTTGTTGAAATCAATCTAAAAAAGGTGATTGGAGAAGTTTGTCGGGGGGGGGTGCGGTCAGCAAAGAACAACATAAATAAACAAAACCATATTTATTTATTTTATGCCGACGTTTCGACCTGAGTTTGAGGTCTTCATAAGGGGTTATGGCATAGAAGGTAGGCCTGCAACTCATAACCCAGTTCTACGCCATAACCCCTGATGAAGACCCGAAACTCAGGTCGAAACGTCGGCATAAAATAAATAAATATGGTTTTGTTTATTTATGTTGTTCTTTGCTGACCGCACCCCCCCGACAAACTTCTCCAAGCATTAATCTACGGTCAACTATCTACACCTCATTAAAAAAGGTGTCTTCGTTTGGTCTATTCTTTCTCAATAAAAAAATTCTTAACTTTTGTAACCTAAATTGGCTGCCTCAATAAATGGTTTCCCCAGTTGAATCAACCATACGATAGAGTTCACATTAAATGTTTTTATGTTGTTTTGTTTTTTATCACTGTATAGAAGTACAAAATATTTAAAACTGAATACAAAAAAAAAAAAATACAAAAGGGTGGATGTTGCATTATTAATCTGATATTACAGAGCCTAATAAAAAAAAAATCTATCACTTGAAAGATAAAAAGAATTATCGAAAATTTGTTGTCAAGATAGGGAACTATTTGAGTGCTCTACGGAGTATAATAAGAAGATAAGCGCGAATTCCGCCCCAAAACTGCAGTGTATTGGATATTAAGATTTTTACAGATAATTTTATTAGTGCCGAAATAAAATTAGTACCGATTTTAGGATGGATTATATATTTGACAAAGTAAGAATTGGATAGTTACTTGGTACCCTAAAGTTTCAGTACTCCCAAATAATCCTGATGAATGTAAATTTTGTGAAATAAATTGGAAGTTTATTAAGTGTTAGATTTGACAGAAACTACAAACATTTTCTTTGATCTTAGTTAAGTTAAAAATAATTAAATAAAAACTATGAAACAGCCTTTGTGATTTTAACTTAAGCTTCATAGATCTGATTAATTAAAGGGAGCGAATCACAGACAGGAAGAGATAGAGAGAGACTAGGATAACCGGAAGGCATGACCATCATTTCAATGAGCCTGAAGTGAGTCGTCCGACCGGAAGATGACAATTAATAATTAGCTGAAGAAAATTAATTAAAATAATATAATAACTAATGTAAATTAATGAAAACAAAAAGTGTATAGATAAACCAATAAAATTTAATTTTTAGGACAATAATTCAAAAATGAATCAACGAATTTTAATTAAGCAATAAAATCAATCTTTGATAAAGGTAATATTGAAGCTCAGGTTATTCAATGTCTTCACTATTTCCCTTAAAATAATTGTACCAAATAGAGTTATTTTCTTCATAAAAAAGTTATCACTAAGGTTGACTAAACTTCAGTAAACGAAGTTTTTAGGGAATTAGAACATTATTTAGGTAATAAAATTCTTGTATATTTTCTATTTTCGACGTTTCACACACATCGCAACCTTCTTCAGGTACACTCCCACGTTCACGCCTAAAAAGAAATTAAGGATGGCTTTGAGGTGGTGACTACCTGAAGACTTGTTTCCAGAAAAAGGTTGTAAATGTGTATACGACTTCTTTGACACCTGTTTTCCTTCAACAGGAGTAAGATCGATTACATTCATTTTTTTTTTATTTCTTCAACAAAGTATAACGAATGTAGTCTGAGTAGGTGACAACATCTATCGGTCACTACCAAAATAGCATATAAAAAAAATATATAATTAATAGTTAATAACACTTTTAATTGTTGGGGCATTGTAAGACTGCAACGTTATAACCTAAAGTACAATTTTAAAACTATTTCTAAAGATAAAACTAATGATTTAATTAATATAAAATAGCAATAATATACAAAATAATAATAATATGGATAAAGTTACAAAGTAATGAAATACAACAATAAATAAATGGATGTAATAAACGAAATGAAGTACATTTTATAAAGAGAATAGTAATGATAATAATTGACTGATAAATTAATAATAATGAAGCTACCATCCGAGAAATTAATGCAAAAGGAAAACTAGTAAATAATTTTGATTCTATTTCCTTAAGAAAATAAATAAATATATTGTTTTTTATAATAAGCTTATTTACTTATTTATTTTTTTAATAATCCTTTATATTGCTAAAAAATAATTCATAAATTTTAATAATTTTTCATTTCGTGTGAAGTACATACCGAAGATTTTGAAACCGTAATAATCACGGTAAAATGGTAAAAAAAAATTACTTCAGTTTTTTTTTTTTTTCTACCTTCAATTTTACTGATAATTTATTGAAGTTGAATGTTAAAAAAGAATATAAATGAAAAAATTCCTCTTTCTATACTCAGAAGATCCAATAATGTGTGAATCATCAATAAAAATAAATCACTAACTGTAATAAAGTTGAGAGTTTACATTATATAGTTAAAGGAAAATAAAACATTAGTAAATCTTCTTCCATAATATCCCATACAAATTAAAAACACACACAAAAGAACCCGTACACAAAAACTTTCCCCACACCCCCTTTTGAAGGCCTGAGATATTGGCGCTAACCTTTTGGCCTACATCAAGAGCTTCTTCCTACACGCCTCCACTGTCGAAGTTCATCCCGGTAGAAAGGACCAGTCAGTAGGTCAGCAAGTGAATGGTCTTGCTTACTAACAAGGTTTTAGTCGGTTCGAAAAGACCTTTGCCATAAACTTCCGACAAGAGATAATCAATAATAAGAATAGAAGAAAAAAAAATCAAAGGGACTAGATAAAAATAGCACATTGTTTAACATGGTTATTGTAAGCTTGCGGTACAAGCACATGTAAGTATGCTATGAAAAATATGGGTCAAAGAAGGTTTAAAATAATGGGAAAAAATAAAAAAGCAATTTGGAAAACGAAAAAGTTGATTATTATAATTATAATAACCTTGTAGAGAATTAAATAATTTAATAGGAATGTTATGAACCTATTTTGAAACCTATTTGTATTTATTTGGTTGAGTAATTCGTCGTAAACAATGTAACTCAATTAATAAATACTGTTTATGCTGGTACCAATCATCATTACTACTGATACACGTAATAAGGAATCTTAAAGATTGACCCAGGCTGTTAACGCTGGAAAAATATAATTTCTATTATATCAGATGTATTTTGTAAGATGTTCTTAGAGCCTGCATAGACTCTTTAAACTGGCAAACCAACCTATCCATTGGGGTGGGAGAAAAACCAGGAGGTTTCCTTTAAGATGTCGACAATATCCGCTCGATGAATAACAGTTGGTCATGAAATAGAACTTTCTTATCAAATTTTTTAAAGAAATTTATGCTGAATTAAACAAAAACAAATACAAGTATTTAATGAGCTGTGAATTACAGTAAAATGAAATGACAAGACTTGTGGTAAATCTACTCATTGAAAGATTAGAAGATCTCGAGGCCATATTCTTTACAGAAGCCTAAGAGGATTATGAGGGAATTGAAGAGAAGACAAGTGGGCTTGGAGGGTTAGAGAATTTATCATTGAGGGCATTACAGATGATTTTATGACTGATAAAGCATTGAGCATTCTACGAAGGACTTGTGAGGATAGGATACGAGAGGAATTCAAAGTTTTAGTGCAGCTCCAAAGCTCAACTCCGTAAGTCCAATTAGGCCGTAAAAATGCGTCTTTTGTAGTTAATAGGAAGTTTGGACAGTAAGTGTTGTAATAGTAGCCTTTCTATCAGTTTCCTTTCTTTTTAGTTTTGCATAAGGATTCCAAGTTCAACAGTTTTGGAGTATTATTAAAGGATACTGTAAGGCAGAAAGTGATAGGTCTGCGATGAAGGGAAAAGGTGAGTTGATGGGATCTGTTGGAATTTACTTTAATCCACCAGGTTTGTCACTATTCTTCAAGGATGATATGAGACTGGAAGATTTTGGGATACAATGGAGGGTTATTGTTCACTGGTAGCTTCATCGGGATACCTAATCAAATTTAAAGAAGGTCAAATAAAAATAATAGAAACGTTAAAATTTTTAATGCAGTACTAGGGGGTTTATACTAGGGGAATCATCAATTTGTCGGGTTCCTGAGACCGCCGAGCACGTCGTACTTGCCTGTACCGCCTATTACGTACTGAGAGCCAAGATGATGAGGGAAACAGGACTCTATGTTCTGACTGAGAGCGATCTTCCTGAGCTGATGAAGAAAGAAAACTACCCGCACTACAAGACATTCGTGTATGGGTGGAAGGAGGCTGTGGGCTCTACTCACTTCTCCCTGGGTAGGAGAGAATAAGCTACACCAGCAAGGCCTCAGTAGAAGAGCAAGATTTATCTTGTACCAAGAGCAGGCTGTGTGCACAGCTATGTAATGTTTGCCATATGCACCAATGAGTTGTACCCACTGCTGCGATCACCCGCATTGTCTAATAGGCAGGGTAGGGTGAAAAATAAATAAATAAATAATTCAGCACTAGATTTTATTTTGGGTGAAGCCAGTATTAAGCTTGGAACTATATGTGCTAAATCTTACTAGTGCTCACCAAATACGTAATTATCCTACATGGATAGGATAAATTATTATAATTTAATGTGCCTCACACCGAGCCCAATAATGTGAATAATTACTCAATATCAGATATAAATCATTCGTAAATAGGGTGTGAAAATACGGCTAGCTTTGAAATAAAAACTTCTTAAATTTGGGCCCAAAGCCTAAAGTTAAGTTCAGTATTTCCATGGTCTCGCTAATTAAAAAAGTTCTCAGTTGGGACTGAAGACGTTAAATTAGCTCGGGTTCCCAAGTCCCCTCTAAGTACACGGTACTTTCCTCAACTTCGTCTTCGTGACTTCCGTCTCAAAATAATATTAGCATAAACCGCTGCTAATGACTGCAAATATTTTGTTTTCTCTAATATAAAGCTTGTTACTGAATGTTTTTATACAAGGGGAGGCAAATCTTTTTTACTGGATTTCATGTTTGAAAATAAATATTAAAAAATGGATATATTATTTAAACTTATTAAAATTCAAATGTGATATTATAAACATCAATCGGCACTTGATAAAATTAGAATTTCAAAGTTGTTATGTCGAAGTATTTTAAATTAGTGAAAATTTATAGATTATGAAGAAATAAGCTAAAAAAGGATTTTAATTTTTTTTCTTTGAAAACTGATGTTGATATTTTTTTTTTGTTAGTTGCTGAAAATAAACCTAAATTATTTTATACTGAAAAGATTTTTGTTACCTACTTTACTTGTAACGACCACGATTTTGTTTATAGCGTTATTCTCACTAACATCTCTCAAGTCCATTTCTTTCTCATTAAGCAAAAAATTTTTTTTTTGAAATCCAGGATAATTAGAGTAAAAAAAATATGGAAAAAAGTCATCTCAAATCTTTTTTTTCTACTCCTAGGCCCTATTGGAATGTCGGGACAATATACGTAAAAAGTTGATGACTGAACAAGAACTATTGAATATCTTAAAAATATAATTAGATTTCATCAAAATATATCTTTTTACTAAAATTTGCTATTCCATTTTATAGCTAATGCTCAACTACAATATTTTTTTTTTCTTAAACAAATGGAAAAGATGCGACTGTTCTTAAATTTACTCAGATTTAACACATAAAAAAAAAAAATAAAACTATCAAATATTATATTTAAATAATATAATTAATTAGGAGTAGCTCGTTTCTTCAGTCACGCAAGACTATATTTAATAAATAGTATTCCTATCAAAATCTTTACGTTGAAATTTAGCTTTAAAATTAGTTCATCACTCAGGTAGGAATACAAATAAAAACAGGTTTAAATTTATAAAGAAATTTATAAAAATGTTTCATAAGAAATTCGTATTAAGGTTCAATTTCAAACATAGGTCATTGTACCAGGACGGCATGTTCACAAACCTAATTCAGATCCACTATGGCATACTAACAACAGAACATCATGGGCCATAAAACAGGACAGACACACGCCATTCCCATCAGCATGCTCCTCTAAGAGCAGGACGAACACAGAGAATGGATATCCATCCTCCAGTAGAAGATGTAGAGGACGTTCATTTGTCATTCCGAGGAGGACAACCTTTGGTCGCAATCCCGGAAACCGAGGGTCTGAGGCCGCCCATACTAATGTGGGGCGAATCCTCCTCCCCCATTGTTTGTAGCCTTCACTGCCTTTTAAATACATTTTATTATAGGAGTGAGACAGTTTGGTTTGGGAATAATATGCCACTTTGAGAAGGTGCAAGACCAGAAGAATTTGTGTACCAGAAGTTTGAAACGAAACTTAACAAATGATTTAGGGGATGGGAATTGAAAATTTTAAAACTTAATAATAAGTGGTCATCAACGGATTATGAACTTATTGAAGTTTATTGACTTTTTTTTAGCTTGATACGACCGACCACTGGTTACCTGGAAAAAGTACTAAAGGTGGAAAAAATACTAACATTGTCTCATACTACTGAATGTATTTTTTTCATATCTTTCATCTAACATTTTTTTAATACGCTACTATAGGGGTATTCATGATCTTTAGTTTAACATGTTAAATGGAAAAACTTATGTTAAATGAACAAATATTTCCTTCTTTTACAAAGTTAAAACGATATACCATGTAACATGGCTGGGAGTCTGTTACTAGGTCTGTTAAATGGAGAATGACGTCACGAAACAGACCAGCTGAACTTGTCTCCGTTTTATTTGTTGTCGTGTTAGGTTACTTACTCGTAGTTTGTTTGTTTTTTTCTTTTGTCTTGTGTTTTGAACTTTTTCGCAAATTTTAGGCATGTTGTAACAAATTACTGTAATTAGAACTTATTAGTAAACAATAACATGAAGTTTTGGAAGGAAAGGTGACTAAACAAGTTGCTCAGGAAATCCGCTAGGAGCTCTTATCATTTATCATGACTTTAAATAGGGCTACTCACAACGCTATACTTATAACGTTTAAAATGGTAAAACATTTTACATTTAACACAATATCATAAATACTCCTTATATAGTAGAATTCAAAAAATATATATTATAAAATTAAATATAATTATTGGAGCATTTTAATCCTCAGATATGAAGTATTTTGGTACCATTTTGACACATTTTTGTAAGAATTTTAAGTAAAATAAAAAAATAAGAATAATAACAAATTGAAATAAAAAATTATGGTAGTAAGAGTAGTGTCCTCTGAGCTAATAATACCCAAGATGGCTGAAGCGGAAAGACATTAAGACCAACAAATGAGATCTCTGAGTCGCATCCCACTTAATTTCTTTATTCAGTCCTAAGGTATAGTAGTAATTTTTTTTATAGGTGTGTAGCAAAGCCATCATTTGTTATGAAATTGTTTCTTGTGAGTTCTTGTACCTGTTGTCAAGTTGTGTTAATAACGTTTTATTACATATTGTGTTGTAATAATGTTTCTTGAGTGCCCTTGTAACCGGTGTTCAATTATAAACATGATCTCAGAACCATTATCAGCAAGGCATTGCTTCTCCCAGGAAATAAATGATTTTGACTTATCTACTGCTTCACGACTGGAATGTAATAGTTTTCATAGAACATCACCGCATTTCCTTTCTTGGGATTAGGGAAATGATCCTAAATTAATAAAGCAGATAGATTTATAAATAAAATATCATAATAAAAAAACACAACTAATTATTTTCATTAAAAATTCATAATTATTAAACATAAAAAAATCTATTAGATGAAACCTAAGAATGCCTAGCCTAGAAAGATAACGACAAATACAATCTTGAAAATGAAAAAATCTAATTTTATATAATATAATATCTATCCAGAACGAGGTGTATTTAATACAAGTACATTGTATACGCATGAACAGACAGAAGTTGCAAAAGGTATACACAATGTTGTTAGCTCGTTTTTCCATACGTTATTCAGTACATAACACATTGACAAAAATATGGTACCTCTTTGTTATTCAGACTGTGTTATTCAGACTGCGTTCACTGATCGGGTGTTCAATAGCCAAATTACGACAGGTCCGAAAGGAATCTTTGAAAAGCATGGTCTCACCATATCCCTGGAATGGTGACAGGCATTGAGGGGTTGGTGTGGACGATTTTTATGAAAGCGTAAAATTACTGTACGCAATACAACTCCCGAAATATAAGGTGTGTAAATTCCTTAGTAGAAAGGACTAAATGTAATGCTCATTGAGTAAAAGTAATATTTTCAAAAATAGATTAGAAAATAACTTTTAAATTTTTTTTTCATTTCTGAGTCAACTTGAACTAATCTAAATAAGAAATACACGTAAATGACGAAAGAAATTGTGCACGGTTAAAGAAGGAAGAACAGACTTAGACCAAGGACCATATCATATTTGAATGAATATATTTTTTAAATCAAATCCAGGCAAAAAATATTAAAATTAGCATTTTGAGTAAATTTTTGAACTAAGGTATAATTTTAATCAATTTTTATAAATATATTAGAATAGAATGGAAAGAAAAAAACATTATTATGGGACAATGTTCAGTAAGATTGACAAATATCTACAAAAATTAATAATGTCTGGCCAAGTAACATATTACTGTATAAAAATAAATAAAACATTGCATATGTATAGGGTGTTTTTTTAAGCCCGATAGAACTTGAAATTGTAAAAAATAACACAAAAAATTAAATTGTAATCAAAATTTTTTTTTTATTCGAAAGATCAATACGTGACATTAACATTTGAAAATGATTTCGGGCATATGGGCACCGCGGCTGTTCTTGACGAAGCGCATTCTGTAAAATTGTGTTCAGCGATGAGGCGCATTTTTGGCTTAACGGGTTTGTTAATAAGCAAAATTGCCGCATATGGTCGTGCGATTTGACACCTCTCGATTATTTCCTGTGGGGCTACGTGAAGTCACTGGTTTATGCTGATAAACCAGCAACAATTGACGCCTTGGAGGCCAGCATTGTTCGTGTTATTCGTGACATACGGCCAGCAGTGCTCGAAAAAGTGGCCCAAAATTGGACGTCCAGAATGCGCTTCGTCAAGAACAGCCGCGGTGCCCATATGCCCGAAATCATTTTCAAATGTTAATGTCACGTATTGATCTTTCGAATAAAAAAAAAATTTTGATTACAATTTAATTTTTTGTGTTATTTTTTACAATTTCAAGTTCTATCGGGCTTAAAAAAAACACCCTATACATAGTAAAAATATATAGGGAAACAAAAAAAAATGAGGAACGGTGAAATATTACTAAAAAAAAAGTATAAAGATAAATTATCATAAAAAAAAAGAATTACATTTATTATAAGTATATAACTATACTTACTCGGAGTTATACAATAAAAACGAAAAAAAAATCCTTATAAAATTATTAATAAATAAAATTGCTTAAATTAATTTGATACATATTAAATAGCATTAATATAATCAGTTCAGAAGCATCAACATAAAAAAAAAATTAAATTCTCATTTTATTAATATTAACAGCAAAAATAAATTTATAGCATGCAAATAAAAGCTGCATACAAAATTATTAATTCATTCTTATATTTTTAATTGAAATTGAATTGAAAGCTCAACGGATGAAAATGCGAAAGGAGAATGTTTTGCTGACAGATAACAAATTGACCTTGGCGAAAATATTGACTACATTAACTATTATGAAAAAACGCCTTGTCTTTAATAGATGATTATATTAGTACTTGGGATTTTTATTGCATATGGTTTTCAAAACCGAATATGTTCTATGAGGAATACTTCGATATTTACGAATGATTTAAGATATTTTAAGTTTTTTTGAGTTTTTTTTGGGGGGGGAGGTCAAATTGCATGTTTTTTAAGCTACACAATAATAAAAAACTGCAGTAGTCTCAAACGCTAGTATTAATGTGTAATTGAAAAACAAGTCAGTAAGTAAAGAGGTTGCCCACTTCAAGCCATAATCCAAAAATAAGTCCAAGACTGCAATACAAAAATAAATAAATCTAAATTGTATTTTTCAGAATTTTCCTTATAGTAAAAAAAGGACACTGATTTGTATTTACATTATATTTCAATAATTTTTTAATAATTAAACATTGCATAGCGGTAAAGATTTCAATTCTAAACTCGTTTTGTTCCCAAAGAATACATTTCTAAATAATTAGAAAGTTAATTAAACTCCCTGAAAAAAATTATTGAAATCGAACCATTCATTAGCTAAGTTACATGTTTAATCTGTTACGTATGTTTTTAAAAACATTTTATGGGCTAAAAACAATTCTAAACTGTCTTCAACAAGTTTCCAAGGAAGAGCGTTACATCACTTTTATCAGTTTCTGGAATATCCTAAAACGAAATAACTCCCAGGATGTTCTAGATCCTCATTTGAAAGATGACTAAAATCTTAATTGGACTAATAACAGCAAAGATACAGCAAACATATTTTAAACAGAATTATACCACACACAAATTAAATATATGTATTTCGTATTGTTTAATACATTGATTAAAATTGTTTTTCCGTTTTTTAGACACTACTTACATATCTTCTTACCAAAATAATGTAATATTCATCTTTCATTGTTATCAATCTGTTACCGTCTAATTTCATGGTAATTAATCAACTATTTTTATATTTTTAATTCACTGTTATGCATATTTCCAAATTTGGTAGTTTATTATTTCTTTTTAATTTTTTGTTTCTCTGAATGGTGGTTGTTATCTCTTTTTGTTTTATGGCCCTGATGAAGGTTTGAAAATTAGGTCAAAACGACACGAATAAATAATTTTTTGTTTGTGTTTTTCGCTGACGGTACCCCCCGACCATTTTTTGTACATAAGGAAAAAAAAGTGTAAATGGACACATAAATATTTTATTGATTGTTGTTTCCTCATATAATAAATAATCGATTCAAACAATAAACAAATGCGTAATTTTCAGGGTTTTTCCTTTCAAATAAATCATTATCATCAAGTTTCATAGAACTCTAGTTTGATAGTGTATATTTCAACTGACGTAACTGGAATTGATGATGGAGCCAAGAATTTCCTTGGATATATGTAACTGCAAATGTCGAGTCGGAAAAATCAGCCGATCTAGAGACCATTCGTCATGAGTAAGACATTTATATTCTCAATCCTCAAACAGCACTTAATATTCAAAGATTTTTTTCTTGGAAGCAACGTAAGTTCCTTGAATCCTCACTTTTTCCCTCTAAATTGATTACGGATGCACAGAGCATATATTATATCAATTAGTGAATCAAAGTGAATAGTTTGTTAAGATTTACCAGAGGTGTTGGCAAACTTTTTCTCATCTTTTATTGAAAAAGTGAGCTTTTTCTCATCTTCTACTGAAAAAGTGAGCTTTTTCTCATCTTTTACTGAAAAAGTGAGCAATAGTATTAATTTCCTATATGCCTTTCTTTTATTATCCTTAAAACTAGAATAATTTCATATTTTTGATTTTTAAAAATTTTGTTCCCTCAGTTCTTGAATATGAAATTTTCCTGACAAATTGACTACATATTCACTGTCATAAAACTGAAAAATACTTTTATTTTGAAATACCTTGGTCCTGTATTTATTGTAAAGGTCCAATGATCCGTTAAATCCCAGTAATTTCTACAGTTCTATTATCCATCCGTCGTTCGCCAATCCATCGTAAACACAATTTGTCTATAATGCGTATATACGTCTTAGGGGAAAATGTATAGTAGAATAAAAATTATTTTTACTTTCGAAGGATACTACTAAAATATCTTCATCTCCCAACAAATAAATGACTAGAAAAATAATTTTTTTTGATTCAGATTCAGGGATAGAGGTTAGAATGTGGTTAAGATGTAATGTTCACGTATAACACTTAAAATCATAAAAATTTAGGAGTGAAAATATATTTGTAGGCACATTTATTTTCTACGGATTTTTAAGTTCATAGGTGAGGGAATGGTTAATTTCATAAATATAAAAATAACACAGGTGTGTTACGGCTTTTAAATTTAATATTTCCAAAGCCACTAATTGACTTTTAGATACAAAAGAATAATTTAAAATATCACTAATGTTACTGTCACCAGATTATTTGTATGCTTTCAGCTATTATTCATTTGAGTAAAATTAAAAATATCAATTTATAAACTTGGTACAGCTTGTTTCTGCAGTGTAAGTGAATTTAAAACAGTAATATAGACTCAAATCGTACATTAAATTAAGTAAAGAAAATTTAAGGAGAAGTTATTCCATGATTCTCGTAAATGTTACACCGGCTCAAGAACATATTTGAAAAGTACAGGATGGCACAAAACGAAATCGGTACGTCTACTTTTACCCATTATTGGTTAGACTAATCAGTTGTATGACATTGAAGTGTAAGGTCACTGACCCTAGTTTTCAGCATCTTAGATATAAACAGTTAATAAAAAAAAATCAGCAATAGTATAAACATTTTGAAATAGTACTGACATCATTTAATGACATTGGGGAAGAATGTGAAAAGCCACAATTCAAGAAATTGAGTGGGATTTAGTTTAATTATTAAATATTAATCAAACAGAATAATGAAAATACCTTTTGAACCACATTTAAAGCACATTTCTTGATATAAAATTATAATATTTTTATTCTACACATATACACTCCTTAATTCTGTAATGTTTCGGTCTTGTCTTTTGGCCATATTGGAACATCTTCATCTTCACCCCAATTGAACTAATGTTAAATATTACTCTCCTGCGTTGCCCAATAAAAAAAATCAAAAAATCTTGGAATAGGCAGGATTTTGAATAAATTACTAGGAATAATTCCAAGAATGGTATATTTGAAAACAGTTTTCAATATTGTGATTGGGGTAAAGATACAAATGTCTGAAAGTGGACAGTAGATAAGACCGAAAAATTACAGAAGTGTCCGGTGTATGTGTATAGATTTTTTTTTTCTTACATACTTTTTATTTATTGATAGATATTACAATCTACCACACAGTTGTGGGCAATATATAATAGTGATGAATGATCACAAGTGTATAGATTAAAACAGAGATAAGTTTTTAATGATTGGAGAAGTTTGTCGGGGGGATGCGGTCAGCAAAGAACAACATAAATAAACAAAACCATATTTATATATTTTATGCCGACGTTTCGACCTGAGTTTCAGGTCTTCATTAGGGGTTGTGGTAGAAGGTAGGCTTGCAACTGGACAAATTTAGAACTAGATAAATTTTTATTATTTATAGTTTTATATTAACAAAATATCAAAAAGGTATTTTCCTTAATTTTTTTATTATAGCTAATTATTGTGTTAGTTTGTCTGACGCCATGATTCCAACAAGTTTAGTTACAATGTTACGGAATATGAGCAATACAAGAAATAAGCTATGAATCGTAGAATTTTTAGAAGCTGCTCTACTGAACAATATTCATTTGGCTTGCCATATTCTTGCTCTAAGCCCTTCAATTTACGTATTCATAAGTCGTTCGATCTAAATTCAGTAGCGTTGAGAAATTTTCAAGTTATATAAGATAAGAGATTTAATAAGTAGCGCTGAATCCTTAGTTCCTTAGGAACCCCAAGGCAGACCCAGGTATAAAGTTCCCCTACCTGAGAAAGAAGATCGCCCGCAACCACACCGCAGTATTCCAAGCAACCACACGGGGACACAACATCCGAGACCTCACAATATCGTCTGGTTCGTTCAACCTCACATACAGCGAGTATATTACGTTTACGTCTTATTCAATACTACGTAAATATTACAAACTTAAACAATCCAAACAAAACAGCACCAATAATTTTTAAATATCCACTGGAAACCAAACTGTAAAATAATACAAATTGTTGGAAGTAAATAAAACAGATTTTTCAACAACAGGAAAAAAAAATAAGATGATGTAACCTCGATTAGAACTCGATTACGGTTTTACAAGTCACAGTCTCTGAAAAACATTTTCCGATTTTACTCCGAAACAAAAACCAGGTCACCTAAGTATTTTTCTTTTATAGCTGCCATTTTTCTCGACGAGGCGTAATTTAAGTTATGTAAAACAGGAGTGGAGTAGGAACAGTTATTGTGTTGTTTATCGGGTTTAACGTCCTTAGGAACTCCAACTAGGCCAGTGAAGTAGATTTACCTACAGGTCACCACCCTATTCTGGCTAGAAGGTTGAAATTTATTGTACGGTAAAGCCATAAAATTAAAGTGTAACATTGCACAGCCCGGATTCGAACATGTACCAACCTGATTCCAATGTACAAAGGTTTTACACGAAACGTTTTCTTTTTTTAGTCATAATAAGTTTTTAAACGCAAGAATAGTTTAAAGTATATTTAATTTGAACTAAACATTGAAAACAAAGCTGAAAAATAAATGACAAGCTCTTTTTTTTATTCATTTAATCTTAAAAGAATTGCAAGGATATGATTGATTTTAAGTTCTTAAACTCTTGGCAAGACTTGAAAACCTCCATTTCCACAAAAAATAAAACTTTTTAAGAACTCTATATAAAAGCACATCCTAATAGTGATGTATATTTTATTTTAAGTTCAGACATTTTTTTCCAATAAGGAAGAAAAAAGTAGCTGAGATTAAAAAAACATTATACAGTTCTTGAGATTGTTTTATTTAACAGAATAGAAATAAAATGTTCAACTTTTTTTCTTCCTCATAAAAAGTGAAGTTTTTGCACATTTTTATTAGTAATAATAAAATCAACAATCTCCTTAAAATATATAAGCCATATTATTAAGTTTATTTAATTAAATATTCTAATAATTTATGTAAATTGAAATATTTGTTAAAAGAATTCTTTAAATTCTAATGAAAAAGTCTTTATTATTATAAATACAAAATTAAATATAATTTTAATTACCTGTACGTCTATAATCATAAGCAAGGAATAGAAACTCACCTGTAATTAAAAAAAAAATTAAATTAATATTTTCTTATTACGAGAACATCTATATAAATATGGGTTAAACAGTATGTTAATTATATACATCAACAAAGCATTCAAATACAACCTATTAGAATCATATGCTAAAAATACGAATATTATTTAATATATAAATTAAAATTCGATGATCATGAACTTAAAAGAATTATATTAATATTAATATATAAAATAATTAAGTTATATTGATAAATGGTATTCAGAAGTTAAAAGTAAGGTAAAAGTAATAAATGTTATCAAGCAGCATTATTATAATAAAACAAAATCAATATTAAAATTATTAAATATTGTTAATTTATTTATTAATATTTCGTTCATTTTTTCTTTTATTTATTTCGATACTATTATTCTTCTCATTTCAGGTTTTTTTTTTGTATTATTTTTATTTTTTGTTCCTATCATAGTTATAATTAATTTTTTTGCTACAATGATTGTTATAATTTTTTGTATTTTAGCCTGTAAAAACACTAATACTTATTGCCCTTGTTGGTGGCAACTTTTATTATAAGTTATTATTTTTGTTTAAAAAAAAACGAACTGTTTGTATTATTGTTCAATATTACAAAAAAGAAATATTAAAAATAAATGAATAATTATTTTTTAAAAAATCAAAGGATAATGTTGATAATGGTACACTAGCACTTCAGAAGTAGCTAATAACCACAACCTTAATTCCAACTATATTCTAAAGTAAATTTTTAAGTGATTCATGAAGTTTGATTCATTTATAATCTGTTGTTAGTTTTAAGAACTAACAACGTCCTTTGAAAACTCAATAGTTAAAGCACATTTTTGTTTTAAAACTACCATTTTTGTTCAAGCACCAAACATAAAAAAGATCCACTCGATACTTTATATTAAAAACAATTAATTAAAAAATTTCTGTTATAATTAATGGAAAAATAACACAATAGAAAAATAATTAATAAAATGTTAAAATTAACATTTTAATTTAGTAATTGTATTGAGTTATGAAATTATTCTTTACTAACAAATACAAAAGGCAAACAATAAATCTTCTGTTAGAGTCGAGTTAAGATATGACTTTAATGTAATGTTCATCAATATATGTAAGTTTATAATAAATTAATGATTGTTATTACAATTAAACTTTATAGAATGTTATATATGTTGAATAACTAGAAATGTCAGTTAATTATACTTCCAAAATTTAAAGGATATCTTTAAAAATTCACCTTTAAAGTGATTTGATGTTTTGTCCATTATTGTCAAACTCTGTTATAGCAATCTACACCAACTAATAAATAAATAACACTGGTTTTGTAAGAAGTCAACATAAATATACTTCATTGATTAAATGATATGTAAGGCATATTACTTAGGCTTTCAAAGAAAGTTGTTCAACATAAAATGTAGGTAGAAACCTCTGGAGCGTGTCATAAAAGCAGCCAAATTACCTTCTCGCCCTGACTCCCTAGCCATTATAGAAGCGAGAAAATAGGAGAATACCGGCAAAAATATCTGTAACATGTCAGTGATGAAACTGATGAGGTGTTACGAAATAGTAAACGACAGATAATGGAGTACGATGATGGGAGGTGGTCTACGATATGATGCAAACCACAGAAGTGGCAGGCCCCTTAGGAAACCCGATTGGTAATGCTCAACAGCAAAGATCAGTGGACTGAGTAGTGAGCCTTGAGTCATTACTGAACTAACGAGGCGTATTAGATGTCGCTTATATATAAGATATGCAGATTAAGTTATGAAATACTATCCTCATAGTTACAAGATGCCATAGTCACAATAATTTCGGTAAATTATAAAAATAGTTACAATTATTCTGACCTTGAGGATAATTCAGCCGATCTACTCTTCGTGCACGTATTCAAAAATAAAAGAACTGATTCAAAAGGTGTATTTGTTATTGATTGCAATTAAAAAGTTGTGCCAAGGACATAATGCCCGTGATTGTGCATATTGCCAACAGGAAATTAGAAGCGTTACACTCGTCCGTTGTGAAACACAAAAGGCAGTCATATCCTGGCCTTCTCCAATAGGGCAAAGGCGAGAAAATAAATTTGCATATGAATATAAATCGATAATAAATACGTAAATATAATTAATGCTAATGAAAGTTCTGGGTAAATATTGAGAAAAAAAAATGAAGTTCGAAATTGGAGGAGTCACTGTCTTGTAACTTTGATAAAAAGAGGTTATGTCACAAATTCAAACTGTGAAATATTATATGTATAAATGATTGACCGTATTTTTCAAAATATGAAGGAGATTTGGCCGGGCACCTAAACATCTTCATATTTTCAATGAAATTTTTGAATGCTGTTTCGGGCTTGTAACTAATGGTCAATTTTGTGGATGTTTTTAGTGAATACTCCAATTCACCATTTTAAGAAATTTACCAAACATGATAAAGACTGATTAATGAAATTATAAAATTAAATTCATAAAGAACCCAGACAGATTCTATCTCACATTCACATCGTATTTAAAGATATATAAATTAAATGATAGCAAAATAATAAAAAGAAACCGAATTATACTTAGAGAAACATAATAACAGAACAATACGAATGAAAAAAAATACGGTAAAATAATAACAAAAAAGAAACAAAATAAAACATACAGTAAAATAATATTAGAACAATAAAAACAAAATGACAGTAATATAATAACAAAACAGGAAAAAAAAGAAACTAAATTAAATATAAAGTAAAATAATTATAGAACAACCCAGAAAAGTTAATTAACATTTAAAATAAAATAGTCTGAAAGAAGTAAATCCAAAACTGTTGGGCTAAGCGTTATTTTATCATAGCATAA
Source organism: Halyomorpha halys (assembly GCF_000696795.3). Taxonomy (NCBI): domain Eukaryota; kingdom Metazoa; phylum Arthropoda; class Insecta; order Hemiptera; family Pentatomidae; genus Halyomorpha; species Halyomorpha halys. The sequence goes on along the minus strand of NW_027112242.1, from coordinate 673,579 downwards.
ATTTAATGTACAATGGTTAGCTAATAGTTTGTTTTTTCTACAGGATAGCTTGTAACTTGCTACGTTACAAGTTATAACTTACGTAAATTGTATGTACTATGTTTGAAAAATATTTCAATACGCAAAAAATTCAATGTCCCAACGATAATAACCTAGAATAAACGTTTTTATGCTGTCTTTGAAACGTTGAGAATTTATAGTTATTAGAGATGTTTTACCACAACATTTTTTCCTTCGTTATTTTACTAAGTGAAACAAAGAAATTTTTTTTCATTACTCAATATTAGGCTCAATCGAAAGCAATAAGACAATCTAGACTAAAATTTTAGTATTTTTTTTTTTTTAATGGGAGGTGGAGATAAAGCTTTTCAAACATTTTGATGCTTTACCAAAAATGCGACTTAATAAGATGGCGCCCAGTTATAATTGCACTTTCTACCTTCACAGCTTGAGACATTCCTGATAGAGACGTTGGTTAATTTTGATAACCGCCTGAGGCTGTTGATTCAGCCCATTGTCAACTGATAATTCAATTCCATTCAATTATGTTTGTTAATTAGAAGTTGATGGGTCTTTTTGATGACTTCTGACAATCAAAAGACTAAAGGTGGTTAAACCCAAAATTACTACTTACTTTTCAATTGAATAAATACTAGTATTATAATTGTCCTAAGGAAGTAAGGTATATGTTTTCAAATGATTTCAAAATCAGAGAACACCTTTCAACCACTGCTAATGTCCAAACTGGTCAACACAGTAAAAAAAACATACCTCTGACATAATTTTCTACTATTGCATATACTACAAAAGAAAGGAATATTTCGCAAAAAGTGCGCAATGAAATGGCCTCGATTTTACAATAGTTTACAAAATCTACAGGTCTCTGCTGATACATCGTCTAACGTGTTTTACAACTAAATAATTTCGAGATGGATCTGTACATAAATATGACTGATAGCATGGGAAGAAATATGATGTTAGTTGGGTTATTTTCTAAACATCCGAATTACCTCATTTTTGTTTTTCTTTTGATTAATATATTTGATGTCCAATTTAGCTAACGCGAAAATTAATAAGATGTTTATATTGGGGAAACTTCCTATTAACTAACACTCAAATTATTCCCCATCAATCTTATTTTCGGTGTAAAATGAGTGAGTGTTTTGTTATGAATAACTTATAAAGTAAGTCTGTATAGAACTTACTTCGTTTTTATGACTTGTGTTCATATGTTTTAGTTCATTGTGATGAAACGATTTTGACGTAACATGCTTAAAGGCTTCTACTTAAACCTTTTAACTTATTTCTAGCATAAACCTACGAGAAAAAGCATGTAAAATTTATGTAAAACAGAAAACTCCAGTTGTACGTAACTTAAACATTACGTCTTTTATGGTAAACTATGTACATATTTTTTGATGTTGAAACTTTTAAATGACTTTGTGGATTGGAAACCTTTTCTACACATTGCTAGGTAAATAGAGAAAATGTTGATTAAATACAATTCATAATGCGTAAACAATGAAATAATACGTAGTGGAAAATTATTAACTGAGTGTAGGAATTAATATAATTAATTGTTAATGTAGGAAATTAATTATAAGAAGACAGTTCGGGTGGCAGTGAAAATAATAGTGAAATACAAAGTTCTCTGTTTTCATTAAAATTAATGGGGTTATCATACATATATATATATATTAAGAAGATAGTTGATCGTATGAAGTAGATAATAGGAAGATACTAAAATAGTAAAATTAATATTTTTATTATACTATTTTAGTACCTTTATTGACCGCCACCCGGACTATCTATATATGTTTTTTGTTTGGTAGCAGGAAAACATTCGTACTGCATTGGCTATTCAACTTATGTATTGATTTTTCAACACTTTATCCTGCTTTTCCGAAGAACTTATGAGTTACAATTATATACAATAGTATATAATACACATACAATTATCAGGAGTTTTCTTTCAATAGACAATATATCTGAAAAGCAATTTTTTTTTTTTTTACATTTAACATCTAAACTAAAAACTTATTTAGTCTTTTTCCAAATTAAAATGTTGTCCTGTGTTCATCAACATTCTTGATCAAAAGATGATTTATCTAAATGAAGTGCTCGCATAATAATGTTTAATTATAACGTTCCAATACAGGATATATTTAACTTTAAATAGAAAATCTTGGCCTAAAACAGATATGTGTCTTTTCATTCCAAACTTCTTACCCATCCTGACCCATTAATTCTTAATATCTCTCATCCTTAACAATCCCTGATAATCCTCCTAGGCGCCTGAAAAGAAGATGGCCACAGGACCTTCTAATTTAAATTAATGCTTGAAGTACCACCAATGAGTGGTTCCTTCCCAAGATTTTCAAGTGTAAATGAAACATACAACATATTTACTTATTGTATATATTATTTGTACAGTTGTAAATCGCATTAAATAAATAAAAATTCTTTACTTAAACTTTTCAAATCCCGATTGAGAACGCATCTTAAAATTATTATTGATATTCCGAAAGTAGATAGCACGTTTACGTTCACTGTTTTAATATATTGCTTCAGTTTGCTAAAAAAAAAAAACACACATACACACACAAATAATAATAAATAAAAGGAAAATCAACACGCTGGAATCTTTCTCCTTTTCAAGTGTTTATACCACATAATATATAAGTTGCGGATGTAAATGACAATAGACTTGAATAACCATCAGAAATAATAACAGCCCATCTTGTAAGATATTAACTACTAACAAGCTACAAGCACTAAGATAGGCCTCAGCCTTACGCAACGATCTACAAAGTACTCAGCGTCCATTAGCTTTAACAACGTTGAACAATCGCCTACTGTTCTAAGGGCTCCATCAGCTTCTGTCATTGCTTAAGCAACAACAGACGGTGATTGTATGTGGAATATCACAATGAACAAAAAAATTATAGTTAAAGGAAATATATCTGGCAGACCGTATTCAACTATGCTAGTATATGTATAATACATTATGACATCCAAGACACTTTTTTGAAATTCAATAATAAGTTCTTTAAAACAAATAAAATTCTCTCTCTCTCTCTCTCTCTCTCTCTCTCTCTCTCTCTCTCTCTCTCTCTCTCTCTCTCCCCTCTCTCTCTCCCTCACTCTCTCCCCCCCCATCAACTCAGACCGTTCCAGAAGTTCATAAATTACAAGGGAAACCATAGATTTTAATGACGCCGGTTTCTAACGATTGTAAAGAAAAAATAAAAATAAATATATGCAAAAATAAATGTGCGTGATATTAGACGAATAAGGAAGAACACACGTTAATAATTTTAATTTATTTTCATCAGACATTCTAAAATTAATTAAATATTGTATGCTAATCGTATATGGGAGAGATTGGATTCACCATTGCACAGATTATTAAGGTTTTATATGATAAACGCATTAATTTTAATCATAAGATAGCATTTAAAAGCAATAATTATTGATTATGCAAAATTGGTTAGGTTTAAATTAATTTTCTCGTTGCTTTTTGCTCAAATGAGTAAAAATTAATTAGAAGATAAAATTGGGGAAAGTCAATCCAATAACACAGAATGAAAATGATCGAAGTTGAAGATAAGGGATGATTTATTTTATTTTTGTAAATAATGCAAATAAATGGATTGAGGTTAAATATGAAGAAATTATACCACTACTTAAATATA
>NW_027112242.1:658624-661919 GCF_000696795.3 Halyomorpha halys | reverse complement strand
ATATATAAAATGTATTTTTAATCTTATCGAACTTTCGGAGGAACCGGAGCCAATGGATTTTGCTTCCTCTTTCTCATCTCATCCTTGCCGAAATGGTATTTTTGGGATATAGTAGGGTCGGGTCAACACGGTATCTAATCGCCTGAACTACCACGACTAATACTAATTAATCATTTTTACATGGGCTCAATGCAACCAGCGTCTATAAAACTAAAATGATATACTTCTAATATACAATGTTCTCTTTTCTGGTTTATTTAAAAAAAAAAACAGTATAGCAAACCAGGATTTGAACCTGAGTTGTTCAGCATGAGAAGCAAAAAGAAAAATTCCACTCATTTAACGAAACCATAACGTCAGATGGCTCAGACAGGTTGTAAACTGTTTGATTTATGAATTTTTAAACGAAACATCTTAGGACTAAAATAGATTTCCAACAAATCTGATTTGGTTTCCAAGTTCATTTTCCTCATAACTGGTTCAATATTCATTGCAATCTCTGATCATTGCTACTTGAACTATAAGAATAAAAATGTGGTTTAATTTATGCAGATACAACGGGTCTCGTGTACCGTTTCTAGGGAGATAAAAGTAATTAAGGCATTTCTTAGAATAATATATGAAAAATGCACAGATGCTATTACAAAGAGATAAAAATATTTATAATTGTCAAAAAAGAAAAAAAAGTGAAAGAACAGGTAATAAGCCAAATATCTAGTTTTCGCTTTTAGTGGTTCACAAACTTTTTCGCTATGGCACCGTTAATGGGGTAACAATGTTTTCGTGGCACCCTTGCTGGGCTAAAAAGATTTCGTAGCATGGTAACAGCTGCTAGTAGAGGAAAAAAATGGAGTGGTTGGGATGTAGGAAGAGAGAGAGAGAGAGAGAAAAAAAAGGCAAAGTAAATACTGAACTGAAATGCACTTGATATTTTCTATTTTATTTTATTTTTTTTAATATTTTAATATTAATATTATTAATTGGAGAAGTTTGTCGGGGGTGCGGTCAGCAAAGAACAACATAAATAAACAAAACCATATTTATTTATTTTATGCCGACGATTCGACCTGAATTTCAGGTCTTCATCAGGGGTTATGGCGTAGAAGGTAGGCCTGCAACTCAATTAATTTAATTAATTGAAATTAAATTAATTTAATATTATTAAAAGTGGCATTCGCTAGATCGCGGTTCTAGCTTTTTTGGGTCGAGTTGTATCTATTAATAATGTCGTATTATTCACTCACCAAAATGACTGGAATATCAATGTTCTTTCAATAAAATAATTTGTGGAGTTTAAATTTATTTCTTTTAAACTCTCTTTGGCTCTTTTATTTTTTTTTATAACTGTCTTTTATATTAAAATACTTATAAATAATAAATTACTACCACAACTTTCTATTTGACCATAAGTAATGGAATAGTAGGCAAAGGTATGGTCATAAGTTTCAAATCACATTTTAAGAAAACGGGAATAAAATAGTTACAATAAAATAAAATATTACAACAATAATAAATAAGTGATCAGTGTAAAATTTTTTTCAATACAAAAGCATTGTAAAGTAATACATCGTAACTAACATAGATTACTACCACAATCATTATAACAATTATTATTTAAGATTCCAGTTTGTTCTAGTTATATCTCTGAGAAAATTAATTTTTTCTTCAACTAGAAAAAAATAAACGGCAGAGAAAAACTGCCCTTCCTGTGGAAATGAATATTTATCGCTCCCGCAAAGCGCTTTGCCTGCGGATCCATCCTAAATGTATGAGGAACTGGACAGAGGACATGCTCACACCACGAACTGCCGGAGTATTCGGGTATAAATAAAATATCAGAGGAATGTAGCAGGTGTTACAACAGATTCTGAATTAATTTCAACTCCTCCACAAAAGGAGGCAACATAACTTAATCAGGCAACATTAGAAAATTTAAGTAGAAACATCTAGAAGCGTAAAAGATTACTATAAAGAAATATATTTTTTTTAATAAATATAAAGTTTAAGCACTCTATATAAGTAAAAAAACACTATATTTTAATAAAAAGTATAATTTATTTTTTAATTAATTTATTCATTTATATCTTGGACGTTCCACTCTTAAGCATAAATAATTTAAGAATATTTGTTTAAATAAGATTTACCACAATATTATATAATTAATTGAATGTATATTTGCTTATAGAAAAAAAGTCAAACAAATGAATATGTTTTTAACACAAATTCGCCATAGTACTATTGTGTGAGTCACAAATATTAAAAACATAACGAGTTTTAAAATACTTAACTGCAATGAAGTCTGGCCCATGACAAGTTTCAAAGATCAAACTTTGATGAAATACTTTGAGAATGGGGGTAGTTCAATTAATATATTATTATATAATTGGATTTCTAAAATCAAGCAAATATTTAAAATATTCTTGTAAATTTAATGAGTACTTCTAGGATTTTTTTAATGAATTAGTTTTCTTATATATAAGTCCTTAATTTAAAATAAATAAATTAAGGATAACAGAATAGATTAAAAAAATAAAATAAATAATAATTAAAAGAGTTTGTACTTTGAACTATTTTTTTCCAATTTAATGAACAATACTCCATGTTCAATAGTAAACTAATCACTGCAACACTAACAAGTGAATGCAATGCGATAGCACGGATACAAAACTAAAGCTCTCATTCTATTATATGCATTGCCTTCATGTTCAAGAAATACAAATGAAAACTAGTTAAGATATATTTACATAAAGTGAATTCTCACTTTTAAAACAAACAGAAGAACCTAAGACCCGAAACAAGCAAAAAATTCCTGTCCCAACCCTTTCCTATTATTCAAGTAACTTGGAAGGAAGAAAAAACTAAGATCCCTAAAAGAGTCTAATAAGAAATAATGTTTTAAAGGAAGTTATGTCATGTATAATTTTCTAAGGAGAGGAGGAAGAGGTTTGTGGAACTGGATCAATTCAAAGAAATTGACGTTTCTATTTATGGACCTGTAGATTAAAATTAACACATTTCATAGAATCCTAATAGATAAGAGTTCTTTAAAATCTTTTTGTGGTGGTATTTTACAAAAGATTGTAAACTAGACAGTCATTTAATAATCACCAATAAACAGCTTTAAAAAAACAAAATATAAATGATTTTTGTTTTAATTTAGATTGTAGTAAATGTTTATTTGAAATACCGAGAGTAATAAGCGTAGCCCTAAAATCTGTCAGTATATATATTTTATAAAATAATTATGTAGTATATAATACATATTATGTCATAAATTTATAATTAATTATTCAAG
>NW_027112242.1:649221-658529 GCF_000696795.3 Halyomorpha halys | reverse complement strand
TAGATAGATATATAATGTACGGCCCCTCGTAAGTCATTAGATAAGAGGATTAAACTAGACCAGAACATCAATTAAAAGTTCGTACAGGATTGATGTTTTTAAGTAGTTTTTTTTTTAAGAAGAAGCAATAACTAAAAAAAATTATTTAAGTTAGATAATCTTGCAATAAAATACAGTAAACCAGGATATAGTGAATTTTCTTTAATAAGCAGCAGAATTATATTTGTTGAGGATCATTTGAAGGGATGTTTCAAACACCTAAAAACGCGAAGTTACCTATTACGTAAAATTCTAAATCGTTCTTGAATTTTTATATCAGTCACTTACTGGATTACAGATTTTTCACATTGAAAAAAAATTCCTAGTTAACCAACTTTAAGTCCATAATTAAGTTGAGGTTTGTTAAAGAATAAGCTGAAATTCGCTGAAGTTGGATATGTTAACATGATGTATTGTGAAAACTATCTTTTCAAAGTATCAGTGTTTTCAGCCGAAATGAATAACGATTACACATTTCAATAAAGTTTTATTAATTAAGAAGTGTTAATTTTAATTAAATGTTAACATAAAAATTTTATTATTGTTTTTATGTTTTAATTGACGCACACACCGCATCCTTAACCAACTAAAACATTTGATATTGGCTTAAAAAATGATATTATCTTTTCAAAAAATAAATTGCGTTTTTCAAATAACAAATTTATTATCATTAAAGATGTACGCTAAACCAAATAAAAAAATCGTCCTTGTAATTTTTACAGTAATTGTCATTTTTTAATAACTAACAATATTAAGAATTTTAATTATTTCAAGCCAATTCGTCCCCTTAAAAAATATGTTTGTTTACATATTTATTTTAGCATTAATTTACAAATAATTCTTACACTCATACGGATATATACAGTATTTTTTTATTCACCTTAAATCAATAACAATAAATGAAGAATTAATAAATATTATCAATCATTCAATGTTTTTGTACTAGGTATTTCTAATTAAAAACGTATTTAGTATAGATCACAATTACCTCGACTTACATTTTTTCAGATCGTGTAATCAGCGAAATACCCAAAAACTCAGTCAAGCTCGATCAGTCTTTTGATCCAGTTGAGAATTGTCACAGCCGAGGACTGACTCAACGCAACAATTAACCGATATCGCAACAAAGGCACTGCGCAACATCTAATTCGCTAATTGAAATATCCTTGGTCTGCAGCAGGGAGAGCCGAACGGAAAAAGAAAAACAAAAATATTTTGAAATAATATTTGGTTCTAGGATACCACTCCGACCTGCCATATCTACATTCTTATCCCTTGTAGGCAAGGACAACTGCAATCTGGTAATCAGCGAGGACAGGCTTAATTTGTGGGCATGTATTGGATACACTTATTATACCAATTATATATTGATATATAATTCCAAATTTTACAAGGTACTGAAAACTATGTTCAACAGACCTGCGACTGGATGGGAGATATACTGACTAAAAGCCATTTTTGAGCATAGGTTTTGCTTATTTTTTTACCCTGAAAAAAAAAAATTTTCCTCAAGAGGAAAATATAACTTATGCACCATCCGAGAGAGAGGAGAGGCAAAAAGTAGGTTTTTAGGAACCAATTTCGCAATAAATATAAAAGATTGCGAAATGCCGATGATTCAGTTCCTTCCCCATATTATGGGGAGATGTAAATAAAAAAAAAATCAAAAGAAATATTTTTAATGGTCTCGAAATTAACATATTTTTCTCCTAATTCCTTTTTAAATTAGAACATTTTGTTCCGGCCCTAATTTTACAAATTGTTTTAGTTATTAAGAAAGATGTTACAGAAGGGGGGAAAAAAAGACATAATAAAAAACATGATTGTAATTCTTTCGACGTGTTGTCTCTCAATTGTTGAAATAATAACAGGTTCATGACAATTATTTCTTATACTATGGTTAATGAAATAAATAATAAATTTAACACATAATAAATCTTTTTTTTTCTCATAAAATAATAATATTATCTTCATTGATATTTCAAAGTTAAAATATTTTAAGGACTCTTTCCATTCTCGTCTAAATATTTAGGTGTAAGAAACTGAAAATATGCATGGAGCTTTGAAACTTTTTTAGGTCAGTTAGATTTAGTTTCGAAAGTCTTAAGTGGAACGAATATAGCCAGAAATTGTTACTTCTTAATTCAAAAATGATGAAGGATTAAATATTGTATGATTTCGGTGGTTGAGAGAAATCGTTTGTATATCAGAATTACCTTGATTATATGCCTAGGTTAATTGTTTTTGTAATAAACTGGAACATTAAAATGTCTCTCTCAAACGTTTTTGAAGAAGTCAAGAAAAAGATTAATTCTCTTGTTTTAGTCTTTTGTATGAGGATTCCAATGAAGTTATATACATGGAGTTCTGTTCAAAAGCTAATATCTTTAAACGATATATGACTGGATGCCAAAGGTTTATAAATAAGTCTTCATAATTGAATTGATTTTTTTTAATTACAAGCGCTTTTTGATTTGACGTATAAGATAAAGCGGTTTGTAAATAACTCCTTCAAAAGGTTACCTACAATCTTCAGTAGTCACGTACGAGTAACGAACGATATCTGTTCCAGATAAAAAGCGCTTAGTCATCCCAATAGGTCAGCCATCCTGATGAAATCATGGCCCGTGAGAACGGAAATAACTAAAGGTAAGAGGGCCGCAACCGCACGTCTGATCGCAGGACACTCGCACGTCAGGATCCCGGATGATACAGAACCCTCATGTTGTTAGCTTTATTGCCACAGAACTGGTCCTAGCACCACGTGAGCCAAAAGTAGACTTTCACCGAAGCCAAGGACAGCCATGACACGCCCGGGTTGTATTCACGTGCCGAGGGTAAGGCCTCAACCACAACGGGGTAACTTCTATTGTGTACCCTACCCATCTCTTGTTTGCTCTATAGCAGGTCGGTATGGGGCTGACTCCGGAGGAAATTAGTGTCCTGAAATCACTCTTTCCAAAAAACTAACGACACAAACTATTTATCTTTTCCGAAATATTCAACCTAATCTCTAAAAATCATTTTTGTTGATTCTAAAGGAAGTCAGAGTATGGAAATAACTCCAAAGTAAATTATTGGCCAGAATTCATTCATTCCACAAAATAACAATACAAATCTATTTATTTTTTCAAAATATACAACACAATAACTTAAAATGAGCATTAAACCATTAACAAAAACTCAAAAAAATAAGTAATGAGAATGGAGACAGGAAAAACTAATGACGAATAACCAACAAACTCGACAATCTCAAGTGATATATTTTTTCCTAGAAGGTAGTTACATTCTAAGCAAATTTTGAGTAGGAGTTATATATGTGGTGAAAGCGTTTTAGCAAAAGTTTTAAAAGTGTTGGGCACACTCCTTCAGTTTGTTAACTTAAAACTAAAACTAAACACTTGATTGTGAATCTCTACAATAGAATTCTTTTAAGTGTGATGAACAAGAAGCGTAACTCACATGATTCCATTATTTTAGTTTTGATCTTTGTTTTCAGAAATGAAATTAAGTATTGAGTGACTGATTATGTAACATCCTTAAAGGCTGATTTACTAACAACAGAAATTAAGCTATAGTCCATATGAATATTATATATAAATAATTGACAAAATACGAATTAGAAGATGCTAGGGGCTGTGAGGTTAAGAAAAAAAAATAGTTTCCAACTATTTATGGATTGCTAACGTTTTGAGCCACAATGTAGGTTTTCATCGGCGCTAAAATAAAGAGGCACGCATAAAGGAGTTAGAGCTAATGTAAGAGTAAAAAAGTGTAAATGTAATGAGACAGATATAAAGGTGGATGTATAAAAAGACATTCATTCAAAGAAATTAACATCAAAATAGAAAGCACAAATAATTTCTAAGTATAAAATATTAAATTATCATGGATTGCAATACATTTTCCGTCACTGTTTATCTGTTTAAAGTTATTAAAAAACAACACAAGCTATAGATTAAGAATTATTTTAGTATCTATATTTTCGATCTTTTAATGTTTATTAATTAAGTTTGAAAAAGTATTCAGTATTAAAAATGACGCTGTTATCATATAAAACATGAACTAGTTATGCTATTCTAAATATATAAATACGCCAGAACCGGCAAAAAAAAAAATTGTCAATAGGGGCGCAAACCAAAAATAAGTTTTTATGTGAGATGATTTAAATTTTTTCCATCATCAACTTTTATTCAACTTATTTTTTTCTCGATGAATTAGGTTCCTTTCCATTTCGCAAATAAATCGTTTTCAATCTCAACACTTATAAAATATGGTTAATTTCTATTTTTTTGTTTTGTTTTTTGGAAATATAAAACAAACAATGAAATATTTAACAAAAATTATTACAATATAATTATTACAAAATCGTTAAACAGATTAAAAAATATAATTTCTAAAAAGACATAATTAATAACTTATTTATTATATTGTACTCTTATTTTTAGTCGATTAATTTATTAGTGGTAAATTATTATTATAGATAATATTTTCATAAGTTGTATATCATACATTTCTTTTTTTTCATCGCTAAATTTTGGAACAATCTACATTATTATATGCTATATAACATTATTATTCTATTCATTTTTTTTAAATTAAATATATTTCAGTTTTTAATTATTTTTTTAATAGTATTATGTATTTTGTCTGTATTATATTAATGTAAATAATAATTAGTTTTAGCTTTAAAAATGATTCAAAATATTATTGTTTCAACTTATAAACCGTTTCAGCCTCCACAGCCCCCCAATAATTAAAAGTGCAACAATCAAATATTTTATTTAAGGTCTATTATATATATTATTTCGGCACCGATTGACAGACATCGCCATCTGGTCGGAAAACATTTGCTATATTTCGCTGAAATAAAAATAAAATAAAAGCCAACTGTGTAACTTGTTGATCTTGTTGATACAGGTTTTTAAAATTTATTTTTGTAATTTTTGTTTCATTGGAAAAGAATAAATGAGACTAGGTTAAAAAACACAGCGTGTGCTCAACTTAACGACATAGAAAGTTGCCTTCCAGAATAGTTTAGCACATTTCCCTCATTCGCGCATACTCCCTCCAAGCTCACTCTCTCTCTTTCGCCAGATGTGCTGGATGAGGCAAGACGTAGGCGGGGAGAAAGGAGAGCGCGTATCTATCCATTAACGACGTCAGTTTCCGTGTATTAGTCAGGCCGAAGACTGAAGGAGGCCACTATCGGAAGGTAATGGCCAGAACGGGGTCGGGAGGATTAGTGGTGGTCCATGATGATGATGCGGTATCTCCTTCACTGCCTCCTGGGAATTTTTTCCCACATTTACTTACGATCATGACCGAGGAGTATATCCAAAACTGAAGAATAATAGGCAAACAGTAACCTTGTTAGTAGTTCGTTAGATAACATTAATAGTCGAAAAATAATGTATTTCTAAAACAACACATTATTACAGTCAACTTTGATAATGAACCGAGAGAACGCTAACGAGCACAACAACTATTCTCTGTCAAGGAAATAAACCTAAATAGCAAATGACTGCCAGAAGAACATAACTGTTAAATAATAACAGAACTAAATGAACACCCATTTATACTACATAGTGTCTTTTCACAAGCAATTTTCATGTCACATTTGCTGTTTTGTTGAATTTTTTTGTTTTCATATTTGTTGATAAAGATTAAAATATGCCACAACATTGTTGGGTAATAAGTAATGGTGATAACTGATTACATATATAATAAAATAATACATGGATAAAAATAAATAAATGATGAAAAAAATATAATGTCACTTTCTAAATATATACAAACAGAAGGATAAAGAAAATAAACATAATCAAACAATTTACATGAAAAAATAAATAAACTAATCATCATGTCACATTTACACTCTATCCCTCACGTATGAGAGGTAGAGCAAAGCTCTTTGAGATCCCAGCGCATCCCTCTCACTGCATAACTGGTTATCAGCCAGTGGGGTCTGAGCAAATGCGCTAAAGCCGCAAAATCTCAGCTTGAGTGGAGAATCTGACCACTACCAGACAATGGAAATACGAAATTTTACTATCCAAAATCTGGAATTTTGAGAATTTGGTTGGTATGAGGTCAAGGACAAAAGGGATATGAAGGTCATGGAGTAGTGTTCGGTTGGAAACAAGAATATGGTACATTGACCATAGTTCAATTTCGAGTTCGAGGATTTTGGATTGAAAGGATTTCATACGTTTGATGTTAGATGGTTTAGCTGTTCCCTAAAGTTCAAGTCCGTAGGTCCAGATAGTCTTAAAAATTTGTTTTCCATTGAGAGATATGAAGTCCTGCAGTCCTATCCTGTTTATTGTTGGCAAACAGTGAGTACATTCTTCAAAAAATGTGTAATCGTGAAAATGAACTGACAATATTTGCACCTTAGAGGTGGCAGTTTTCTGATCAGGTTAGAGCGCGTGAGGAGAGACCTATTCTCAAGCGGGTTAGAGCAACTTCCTCCCTGCGGCTGTTGCGGTAGGATGTTGACCATGGTTTTACTGATCCTTTTATTTCTTTTAGAATAGGGTGGTAACTAGCATGATAACCCGCTCGGAACCATTAATATTATTTTAAGTCCTACCTATGTAACTGAACATTATATAAATACCATGAATTAGAAAAAGACAGAAAAAGAAAATTGAGAAATACAGCAGTTTCCCAATACTGAGTGAGTACATCTCTGTTCGCGTACTGAATTCTTTAGCGAACAACTATACTGTTAATTTGCCGCATGTCAAAGAGTAACGCGCAACGTTAATTAGATGATTACAAGAGCTTTTGTTACATTTCCATAGCTTTTATGAATAATCACTAAAAAATATACAGGGGCCATAATCATGAATTTAGATGAGGTGAAAGTTCGGTAAAAAAACAAAACTAATTATCGTTAGCATCTGGTTTATTTTGACTTAGAGTAATTAACAAACTTAAAAGAGAATTAGCTTATTTTAAGAAATTTTAAAATAAAATATTTAAATTAAATGCAGACCTATCTTTAATTACTTGGAACGGTTTTCAATGTAATACGTATATCATGATGGCAGTGTAATTAAAATTACTACATTTCATTAGTTCATTTCAATAATTACTTAATTAACCACTTTGGTTAATGAAGTAGGCGCAATAACTTGCATGCAAGTATATCACCCTTATCATTCATTACTAGACATGAGACCAATGAGCTCATCCAAAAAAAAAACGAAAAAAATTAACATGGAAAGTAAAAATCGTAGAGACGTAAAGAGAAAAAAAATTTAATTTAAAAAATATTGTAAATTAACAACATTTCACGTGTTTTCAAATACCTGATAGCCATTGAACAAAGTAAATAAATACAGATAACAGTACTTGAAGTAAGAAAATATTGGCATAGATAACAATCTCTTTCTGAATCGGGAGGACATATCAGTTACACGTGCAGGATCTAAGTCCGTAAGGAACACTAGATCAAGGGATAACCTGTTACACGTTCTTTGTCACGTGAATGAAACCAGTTCCCAGGAACAAATGTTATATGACTTTTTTTTTTGTTTACATAGGTACGTATTCTACAGAATCTGAGAAATATAAAAAATGGAAAAATATCCGAATTAAAATTTGTCTTATAGTTCAGAATAAAATACTAGTAGATTAATTATTTCAAAGTTTTTTAAATCGACTCTAAAAATAGGTGTCGTTTACCAACAAAAATAAATAAATAATATTAAGAGTTTAATTGACCATTTATATTATTATCATGAAAGGTTACGATTAAGTTTTTTCTTGTTTTTTTTTATTAAATATTTTTTAAAGATGTACGTAATAATTTCCAATAAAAATTTAACGTTAAAAAAATGCTTATATTCAGATTTATAACAACAATTGCAGATATGACAATAATCGTAAAATTAATCCAGACATAATTTCTTTAAATGGACCCATGAAATAGACTTTATATCTTAATATAAAATCTATTTCTAGGGTCCGTAAAAAGAATATTATCAGTCAATAAGAAGGAGTTTAAAACGTTGTAGTATATTACTACAATACTATACTCTTTTTTAGAGTAGAAAATATCAAGAGGGGCAGGGCTAAATTTAGTCAGAATCTAGTAAATTAGAATTATAAATTAATGACAGAAATTTATTTACACAGTTTATATAAATTAATACAGTGCTGCTTAGAAATAAAAAAATAAATAAACTAGTAGATAATAATCATAGTGGCATACCATGAATTCAAGAAATATTACATAATTTATTCAATAAACCAAATACTATATATTGTATATACCTATAAACAATATATAGTATTTGATTTATACTTTATACTTACTGATTTATACAGTATATATTATTTGAATGCTTGAAAAGATGAGATTATTTTCTTTTTATTTTCTACTTTTTTGTTTTTTCTATTATTTAATTATTGTTGTTATATTGCTTCACTTATTGTAACAGCTGTAATATTTCATTATTATTGATGAAATCTTACTATTCTATTTTTCATTAATTTGTCTTGTATACATTGTACGGATGAATAGGTAGATTCAAATACAAATTGTCCTTGATTTTGTCAGGTTATTATTTTAATGTTATTTTGTTATTTATTATTCAATAAATAAAGTACACTTTGTAATAAATAGAATCGATATATATTTTTTTTCGAGTTGGGAGGGGGGGGGGATCTACTTTATGCAGAGAAAGAAGGTTTGAGTTTAGAGGCATTTATCAACAATCCTAAATGTATAAAACTAACCGAATCTTCTTTAGAATAAACAGAAAAGAGGATTATCCACAATTTTCCAGAAGAGATGACATCATGAAAATAACACTTGACTAAAGACGAAAGAAGACCAACTAAAGAAATTGATCATACGCGGGTAGCGTACCGTATTCTAAATGACAAGATTAAACCACAGAAGCCATGAGACCACAAGATGATGGATGGATCCCAAGCTCCTTTCAACGCAGACCATGGTATTAAGTTCACCAATAAGTGATATAGCGACCAGAGCAACCGACAGTAAAAAAGATTAATAAAAATTCGTGGTGTGACATACCGAAAAAGAAACTAGCTACTTAGTCGACACAGAATATCTTAATAAGTGGATTATATCTTTAATGTTTACTTTCGAGGCGCTTTTTTTCTTGAATTCACTATTTTGTATCATGTATTATTTAAAACAATATATTATATTATTATCATTCAGGTTTCATTCTCAAAAACTCCTTAATTATTGAAAGGCATAAATAATTTTTTGAAAACTCAATTAG
>NW_027112242.1:648840-649171 GCF_000696795.3 Halyomorpha halys | reverse complement strand
GTTTTAAATAATACATGATACAAAAGAGTGAATTCAAGGAAAAAAGTCCCTCGAAAGTAAACAACGATATATTTTTAATATTTTAAATTTACTTATCATTTTTAATCCCACAGAAACATAATACAGATTTCTTTAAAAAAGTTTAATCAAGTTTAATTTCCGACTCAAAGTATTATATGAACCGTAAAACAAGTAAGTATTGAGTTCAGTTTATAGTTGATCGAATGTACTAATAAGCGAAGCATTCATAATTGAAAATTATTAGCCATACAGCCTATTGATAAGAACAAATTTTAACTACCAGGTCATTCAAAAAGTCCTGTCGTTTTTT
>NW_027112242.1:605498-647735 GCF_000696795.3 Halyomorpha halys | reverse complement strand
TGGATGGTGACTGCATTAAATTAATCCTCCTTAGCCTCCTATTCATAAAGTATAAACATTTGTGTTTACATGGATAAAAGTTGTATTGAACGGAATTAATTTGTAAACACTCTATAATCAAAATAAACTACGAATAAACGAAAAACGACAGGACTTTTTGAATGCCCTGGTATATTGCTAAAATAAATTGCTAATAAAATCATTAATCTCAATTATTAATTTATTTTCATCTATATTTCAATATATTTCTATCTATATCCATATATCTAAGTTCACTTTTATTATTGTAAGGATAGTCGGCTGGTGATCAAAAAGACAAAAAAAAAAACGATTAATAAGTTAGTAAGTCGGTCTTTAGAAAAAAAATAGTAAATTCATCAATCTTCTGACTTGAAAATACATTTTAATAACAAAGAAAACACAAACATATATATATATATATATATCCGATTTAATTTAATCGGCATACTTCACTGATTTTTCCTGTTCCCATAAAATACTGCAGTTCGGTTCGTAATTTTTTAGGGCATTCTTATAGAAAGAATTAAAAAAAAAAATATATTCTTACATATATATTTGATAATATATATAAAACATACAAATATATAGAATATATACAAATAAAGGATTGGAAAGCAGTGAGCGTTGTATATATTTCTCTTATATTTATCAAGATGGGCTATTTAACCTTACTGTTAGTGCATCAGAGGATCCCATTTGCACTTAAGTGCGCCATTAAATAGGCTTAAGTGCTCGCCGCACATCTTACGGCGATATCTTCTCAGCTACCGAGAGTACTATCTTCTTTTAAAGTATCTTCTGAAATTTTTATGACCTATTATCTGCTACGGTTTTAATGACCTTTTTAAAAATTGAAAACCTCATCAGCCACGTCGTAGACTTTTTCAATTCGTTTCAATTAAACGCCATCGTTATAAAAATTAAATTAAATATAAAGGAGAAATAATAAATGAACCTGCAAAAATTAGTGGACAATAATTTCTGATTTTTTTTTTTTTTTATAGAAATATACATTGGTGACGGAAATTGATCTTGGGTTTTATGCGTTTAATTATATGGAGTCGTTTAAGTTTATTTTAATTTGTGACTTTATGTTGGTTTGGTTTCTGTAGTGTTGATTCGATTGATTACAATTCAATCAATCATATGACATGTATATATTATTTCTTTAATTTATCAAATTAAATTTATTTATAAATAATTAATATAGCGAGATTTCCAGTTCCGCAGTAAGCAGGAAACTATAGACATGTAACAAAGTGATAACTAAATATCAGATGAATGGATATAAGAATACGACAAGGGAATATATTTAAAAATATTTGTGGTTAGTTATTAATTCTAAAATAGTTTACTATAAAACAGCACACATTGGGTTTTGTGGCGAATGGTACGTCACCAAAACCTTTAAGGAGAAATCTTCCGCAACCTATTCTATTTCCCTAAAAGATGAAAAAAAAAAAATTAAATTAAAAAAAAGAGAAGAATACTAGAAAATATATTAGATAATTCATTTTATGGAAAATATTTCAAATACAAATGAATTTATAAAAATTAAGTTTATAAAGTTGCTGATATGGAAGGGCATAATTATAGTAATTTAAGTATTTCATTAAATTTATTATATTTAACATTCAGTTTTTAATAGTATATGTATCATTATGATTTTTATTATTACAGATTCAGTTTTTTTTTTTTTTTGCAAGTATCAATTAATTCATGGTAATAAATTCATTTTAACAAATAACATTCCTATTATACACTCCTAGTATTTTTTTTTTTTTGTAACCGTTAACGCACCATGTAGCAATGTACATTGTGTGATAACATACAGTGACAGTTCATATTGTGATGGAAAATTTTGCATTATCTCTTCAAATGAAAAATAAAAATTATACACGCTTAATTTGACACAGGCAGCTGAGAATTTCGACAAAAGGATCAGAACTTAGGGCAGTTTTTGACATGCCTGGACAAACACATGGCGTTATTTAAACGTTAAAAGGACATATCTCCTAGGGTGCTGTTAAGTGACTTACAAACTAGAAGAAATAAAATCTTTACTAAATGCAAGAGGTCAATGTGAAGTAAGAAAACGATGATTTTACAAACGGCAATTTCGTCAAAACTGTTCATAGATTAATTCATAATTAAGGAAATGGATTAATCACAAAGTTTTTATTCAAACAATATTATGATTTCTTTTGAATTAAATATCGTCAATCTTCTATAAAAAAGGCGAATTAAACAACAAATTGTATGTTTTGGGATTTTGACGTTTTTATTAGAATTGTCATAGATAGTTATTTATAGCTTTAACTACGTAAAACATTATCAGAATATATACGAACTATCAAAAATATAAATCTAATTTTTTTTCATCCAAAAATTCACAAACCAAGTAAATTACTAAAATAAACAAATAAATAAATTTAAACTAAAATATATAACAATAGTAATATAACCTTCCGAAATTGTTGTATTAGTCGTTTGGACAGGGCAAGGACGATGTGTACTAATAACTTCAGTCAAAGATTATCATGTACACCTAGTTTCCAATGAAATTTGTTTTGTTTTGATTATTTTTATTTTATAGAAAAAAATAGGTAAATAAAACCATGTTTCGTGGCAATGGTTTCTCTTAGTATGAGGTCAGCTAGGAATAAAAAAACTTCAGAATATGATATGGTCAGCACAAAAAAGGAATCATTACAAAACTAATCATCGTCAGTGTGAACTATGATTCCGAAAGTAAAACAATTCTGACCCAACAATTATTCAAATTAACTAAATATGTAATATCGCATATTACTTATAAAATTTTCAAAAATTGACTTTTTATTTTATCAAGCAGTTATTATGTCTAAGCATATTAGTCCATTAAAATACAATTTTGGTATATAGTTAAGAATATTGAACTAAATATATTTGAATATTATAATTCTTTTAATTTGTTAAATATTTTAATAAGATTAATTTTCATTTAGAAGTAAATCAATGACTAAGATAAAAAATTAAAAAAAATTGTTTAATATGCATTCCTCCACAAAGTTCCTCTACACCAGGACAGCAGAAGATAATAACAATATACCACGGGGAAGAGGAAACGAAGGAAGTCCTTTAATAATAACAAGTCTTGCCAACTTTGCCTCTAAGTGAGCCCATGAATGCCAACAGCACTCGTCAACTTTCACCTTTAGCGCCCGTGTGTCACCGCGATTGCACTTCACGACTAACACTCGGGAAATACGAATACATTTTATTTCGCTGATGTCAAACGCCAAGACATTATATTGTTCGAATTACGAGTTATTATCTGACTCAGTTATTGCTTGAGAATTTTTTTCCCAGGTTTTAAGCTGTCAGTGAAAAAAGATGTTTAATAGGAGTTATGATATAAAATAAAATGGTATTATTGAAGTAAAAATAAAATGAATATGAACAGTTGCTATTAATATACAAAAAATTAATATTGCGTATCTTATTTCTGATAAATTGATTGATATATCAAACAGTAATACCTGAGTGTACGGCTTCATCTTCATCAAGCTTGAGCTGCCTCCTTTCTAAGACTTTGTCGGCGGCAGAGCTGATGAGGGCTTGCTCCTGATCATCTTGCAGCTGCTCGATGACGATAAGCGGAGGACTGTCCTCCGGCTTACAGCTGAGCAGAGAAGACGAACTCCTCGTGAGCTTCCTGGAAGAGGATCTCCGGACGAGGGCTAGAGGACTCCGCCTGCTAGGAGGACTGGGCTTGATGGCTTCGAGCGCCTGGGCCGAAGAGGAAAGAAGTTTAGCGGATACCTTGAGCAGGGGAGAACGAACCCTCGTAGCGGGCGAGTTCGGAGGCTTCGGCCTAGGCGAACTCCTCCTTAGGGGCTTGACCCTCTCTTCACTGGATCGCTTGATCGAGGGGGCCCTAGGAGGCGGAGTCCTCGACTTGGGGTCCAACGGTACGTAGAAGACGGATCGCCTCCTGGCTGTGGCAGCATCGCTATCAGACAACATTGCACCGCAGGCTACATATCACACATCACGACAACACTTCACAACACTGATGATTCACCTCCGCACCAGCTCACAGCACAGCGCGGACTGAGGGACTCCACCGGTGTTCGGGTCGGTTCGCTTCTGTTCGGCTACCTCCGTGCCTCTCTCCGGCTCCATACGTTCCTAACTTTGGTCGCGTCCTATGGCCTCTCAAATCTTAGGTCTCACCACTTCCATCTAATTCCCTAATACGAATTGCATTGCCACAGATAAGTAAGACTAAATTTATTTAACAAAAACAATAAATAATGAACAGACTAAATTTTTTATATTATATGTTTGTAAAAATTATTTGCATTTTCAAATGCAATGAATATGTCCTCATAGAACAAAATCCAGCGTATTAATAATTAATCTAAAACCTATATCAGTCAAGCAAAACATAATTTAAATATTTACAACTAAAAAAAGTAATGGTATTATGGAAAAAAGTTTGTTTCGATTACATTGTTTTGATTTTCAACATAAGCTCTCAATTGATGGGATCCAATTTCTACCACCAAAACATTGTCAAAATAAGCATGACCATATTTACTAACCAAAAGAACAAATAAACTTATTTATTTTATTATAAAATTTTTATAGAAATTATTTTTACTTCCCGTTTTACAGCGCAGTATGGAACCATTTATTGGTCCATTTTTTAAAATTCCATAATGTTAAGATTTTTTCCCAATCTTTGTTAAAGAAAGATGGACGTACTAATTTTAATTAGGCAATCTTGTAGGAGATCGTTTGAGGGAGAATTTTGGGGACTTATCCAAAGCTATTAGATGATATGACAAGCTCAACCCTCCCCCCCTCTCTCCTTCCGACGTTTTAAAAATACCATAATCCATTGAATAGATTAATTTAATTATTATGTTTTTATTTTAGTTTTTTAAATAATCAAAACGTGAATGAACAGCAATTAAAGTAGGTACACCAAACCCACGTTTGTATTCTTCTCGTACTTCAATTGTTTGCCAACCTAGTTGAATCAAATTTAGGATCATTTTCTGCATGAACAGCAATTAAAGTAGAAATGCTCAAACTATATTGATAATAAAATCATAATGATTTCCTTAAAATGTAATAAAATAAATTAAAAGTAAGGAAATGATATAAGCATCGTTACAGCTAACCCAAAGAAGAAAAATGAAACATAAAATAAAAAAAATCATTTCTGTAGTTCCTTGATATAAAACTAATAGAAAGGTGAGAATATTTTTTATTTAACAAGCAGTAGAAGACGTTTACTAGCTTTAATTGAACCAAACACACATAAAAGAGTCATACGTTTTTATATAGATATAAATCATTATTTTTAGTTAAAAATATTTAAAAATCAACATAAAGAAATATATACCTCCTTAGTTCCAAACATATACACTACAAAACACTGCGTTGATGAAATACATGTAATTAATCTACTTTGTGTTTCAAACAAGAAAATGTACTAGGTAGTATTTAATGTTTTTGCTTTAAAAGAACTATATTTCAATTTTTCCAGTGAAGTAGTATTATATATATATATATAGTCTATTATAAATTCATTACATAACTGTGCTACCTCCTTCTTTACAAATTGCCTTTACAGTTAGCAATGCCAAATTACTAAAACTAAGCGTACCGTCTTGGGCTAAATATATTTTGTGAGGATAGGCCACAACGAAGTCGTGACTGGAGGACAAAGAACCTGAGATTGATGATGCTTCGGACTGAACGCACCTGCCCATGAAGAACCTCGTAGAGTTGTGACAATTGAACTATCGATTTGACCGGTAATTGCGAAAAAGATTATCTGAACTTTAATACTTGAAAAAAAAAGTGACCGGTTATTTTAAAGCAAATAGAAAAAAATACACACGTCTAATACGTAGCTCAGTAATATATCAAGTATAAAGTAAAGTAAAAAAAAAATCTCGCTGCTCTCCCCCCCCCAAAAAAAAGAATAAATAAAAACGGATGTATGAGCCGGTGGATTTGTTCCGCATTAGACGGTTTCAGGTTTTTTTTTGTCTGAGCACTTGTAGACTGGCGGGTCCTGAAGTCATGTCTGAGCTTTATTAAGTAGAATTTAATGGCTTAAATTACAGTCAATTATCAAGAAATAAAAAAAATCGATATAAATATATAAAGGAATTAACGAATAGAGAAAATATACCACAATAAACCATTAACCTGCGATATTTGATTAATAAATATTTTTTCACAAAAATATTATTAAAAATGTTTTATCCTCAGAAAAAAATATATCTGACGAGTTTTCTAACAACTTTAGGATGATTATTTAAAAAATAAAATAATTTGGAAGCACCTGCTATAGATATGTTAAATTTTTGTTGAGAATATTGATTAGTAACAACTATTTGATAGGGGATCGTTTAAATTTTAAAATTATTTGAATATATTATAGTGGTAAAACATTAATTGACAAAAAAAAATTACATTTAAGAAATGAGTATACTGACTTTTGATAGAAATCTCCTCGTATATGCTCCTTTCGCCAGCATATTAATTGACATAGTTACAATAAAACAGCAAATGTGTGATGAAGTCATCTATAATAAAGCTTACGTCATGACAGTTCCTGCAATAGCAGTAAACTATCACCGTGTAGAAGGCCTTTATACTTGAATTGTTTCTAACACTATCTGTAAACACTTATTCCTTAAGTGACTTATAATGTTAGTAAACTTACCATTGATCACAACATATTATCCTTGTGAATCATTGGACATCGATGGTAGTTGATAGTTCCTATTTATCTGAAATTATAGTTATTAAATAATTTTAAAGGTACACCTTTTTTATGTATTTATAATTTATTGAGGGTGTTGGAAGGACTTATACTGAAGACTTAGCCTGGATACAGTAATTACAGACGTGAATATATAGGACTGTATTTAGCTTCGCCCTCATTGGTCACTGAGACGGAAGAAACTCTCTCCACCTTAGCTATAGCCAGACTTAATGTGGTTTTTTTCATTTAATGATACTTAATGCTTATTAATATTTATTTCAGGATGTATCACTGCAGAACGGAGATTAAGCAGTTTCAGTGCTGGAGGCACGCAACGAAAGTGACCTAATAAAACGAAAAGACACCTTGTTAAGTCAATCTAAATCAGTCAAGATAAAGATAATGTAATGTAGAAGGTATAACAATTACTGTTGTTTTCCAATAAGAAAATAATAGTAATAACTGGGAAAATAAAATAATAATAACAAGGGAAAATTTATTATTTTCAATTAGTTAGTACTGTACTGTTACTTATCGATAATTCCACTAGCTTTTGGACAGTCTATAGAGCGATACAGTAAAGGAAGAAACCTCTGTATACGGCAATACTCATATCTTTGGAACACATCGCAAAATAAATCTAGAACTTTGTTTTTTGTAGGACGTGCTTCTATTCAACAATATGTAATAATGACCAAATAGTTTATTAATAACAGAATATCTCTGGAACTCCATTCCCTCTAACATACGTCATATTCCAACCCTTCCCTCGTTTAAAACCTTTTATTTAATTACCTTTTTCTTCACCAATCTAATCCAATATTATAATAGTGTAGATATCTTGTAACTATCCTTTTGTTTTGTTTTTATTGTATTAAGTCAGTTAGTATTTTAATTTTTTATTTATATCTTATCTGTATTTAAAATTATTTATATACAATTTTAATAAAAGTTATAATTAAGAGTGGCCTTGCTGTTTCTTTGGCTTAAATATAATTGTGAATTAAAATTATCTTTATAATTGTTCGAAAGGGACCTAGTCCTGGAATAATAAACTATTTTTCATTTCATTTCAATAAAGAAGACCCCAGTGATTTAATATTTATCGTCTTTTGTGGGACAAAGAAAATCATATGAAATTTTAATAATTACGTTTATTGAAAACATATTATGAATTGTATGCAACATGAAAATTAGGATAATATCTCCCAGTCTATACGGTCACCCATCCTGATGATGAACAAGGTATTTTATCTTTAATTATTCAATGAAATGGAGTACCACTTCTTAAGAATTACACCAGCAGAAAAACACGCATACGATGAGGAAGCTGAGATCATCTATGATAACGAAACTATGTGTATGCAACATTTCTATGAAGTTAACATAAAAATGTAAGTCACGTAGTTTCTTTCCATCACAAAGCGTATTGCTTTGTACTGGAGAATTAATTAACAGTAGAATTTCATCACTCCGGTTAAATAAAATTTTTTTCGTTCTCAAATATTTGTTTGCTTATTATACAAATAAGAAATAGACTAGAGATAAGTATTAGACGAAACTTTAGTTTAGAGAAAGCAGATTCGTGATCTTAAGTATTGCTACTTCCATAGTAACAATTTCCTAATGATTATTTACATAGCTTGGCTCTGTTCACTATTCTTTTTCTAAGTAATGATTTACATAAGGTGCATAAAGAAACAGGACTATAAAGAAGATTGCCATTGAATCAAGTAAAATACTTCACTGAATTGTGAATGCTCCGAAGTGGCTTTATCACTAATGAAAATTTTTCAATTTTTGATATAGACAAGGAAGTATTTAGAGGTATATTCATCGCAAAAAAATCTATAGATTAGTCTAAAAATAATCATGTATTTGTTTACCATAGTGCCTAAGGGCAATGGTTCCCAACCTTATTGACGGTTCGTTTTTCAGTTGTTTCAAATCTTTTGGTAGAAGAAGGAAAATGGCGGAGCCTTTAGGTAGAAATAGAAAATAGAAGAACCCCTACATTATTTGATACATATAAAGTCATCGGCCTTTTCAGGAAAAAGCTAACAAGGCTAGGACACATATACAACACCTGTGCAAAATTTAAAGAAAATCTGAGATGATAAGGTACAAAACGGTGTTGCCTACAGTCATACAGAAGGGTTGGCCCAGTGAATAAAAAATATATATATAAGTATAAGATAAGAAAAAACACTGTGTACACAAGAAAATATTACAAAATACTACAATAGCTAAACTACAACTACTAAGAAAAAAAATACAACCTGATGTAAACTTAAAAGTAGTCACAGATAATAAAAAATATTATTTAAAATATAACTAATTAAAGATACAATATATAATCATTTCTTTATGTAGAAATATTTAAAAAAAAAACTGTGAAAATATTTTTAAAAAATTTTGAACGGGAAAAAATTACAAAACAAATCAAAATTTCTTGTTGAATCAACAATAAATAGAAACGAAACAAACTTGGAAATAAATAGAAACGAAACGAACTTCGAAATAAATAGAAAACATTATTTCCTTTGATTTGGCTTCCTAAAACTGAATAAACTTACAAATTGTTGTCTCACGTAGTCAATTTATGACATATTTGTCTATATATTTTTCTCTCAGTGAAGTTAAAGCTGGGTAAACTAAAATATTCAAAGGAGCTCACAGGAGAAACTGGAATCAAATTGAAATTTATTTCTCTACAGATATATCCAGGAGTTTAAAGATATATAATATAATATAACGAAAAATTTGACTAAATGTTTACGATTAAGAAAAATGTTAATTCACTCAATCCATATTACAATTTGTAGAATTAATAATTACATTAAAACCTTTGTAAAACATTTTTTTCCAAATTATCATGAAAATTATTACGATGACTAACAAGAATTTTATATCATAAGGGAAGAACATTTTTTTTTTTTTTTTTTAATATCAACTACAGAGGTTTTAATATTCTCCAAAAGTGCGAAAAAGGTTTATGTAACTCAAAACTGTTTTAGTAATGAGTTAATAAATAAATTGTAAAAAAAAATCAAGCAAGAAATCTTATTTAGATTTTTTTCAATGTTTCGAAAGCAATTACGCTTTCCTTTCAAAGGAACGTGGACGATTTAATTTTTTTACCTTACTTTCTGTTAAATGGTGGAACATAAGAAATCAAATGACGAAATAATGACTTTCTCTTAAAAAGACCAGTACTTAGGCTAAACGTAAATTTTAGAAAAATCAAGTATTATAAAGTTTCCCAAAATAAGGTTAAGTTCATCCATGGAAAATAATATGCATAAAAATGTACTAAGTTTAACAATAAGTAGTAATATCTGAGTAAATAAAAACTATAAATAAAAACTTCTCACATGCTTCCAAATAAGAAGGTAAATTACTAAGCAATCATAAATTAATTATTTTGGGTATAATGGAACTGCCATTGGACCTCTACAGTAAGCAATTAATTAACCTGCAACATAAACACGTTAATGTCAGCTTTACTAATGAGCTCTCCGCACTACACAAGCGTCCGATAAACATGTTTAGTATCCTGACATCATGTATACACCCTAATTGGTTAGTATTACATAACTCGGAATATATTACTTACAAATAATAAAGAACAGGCAGATAAAATAAACAAATGACTATAAATCGCTATGAGTCATTGTGATAAAAATGATTTTTAAAAAATTCCAACTTGTTAAGTTGAAAATTTAATTTTTAAAAATAAATAAAGTGATATACTTATATAATATTTTCTTAAAATCTAGGTGTAAAATATCTTCATATTATATATTGTGGAGGTATTTTACACCTAGGTATTAAGAAAATATAAACTTTTACCAAGGACATAGTGTGGACTTCAAGACTTAATAAGTAGTAAAAACATTAAATTAAGAATAAACAGAGTTGTTACCTAGATTTGGATCATTGATCTAATAAATATTTTGAGGTTCTCACAAAAGAAGGATATATTTATTATATTGTTTAATTTTTTTTTGGATTAAGAGTTAATTTAAAATTTTAGGTTAACAATTGATAAATGATTTCCTAATTGAATTGAATCAGTATAAGTATTCATTTGCATTTAAATAAATGTATTAAGTAAATATCATAAATGAATCCATATATCATCTGGAGTCCTTATTGCCATCCAATGGGGTTGACGGGGTTGGGGGTCTCTAGGCAGAATATAGGTAAATTTGTAGATTGGTACGAATGTCTTCAAGATGATTTATTTTGATTACTCAATTTTAATTTTCTTTACTATTTTGCTGTTAGTACTTAAGTTTATATGCGAAATGTATATATTATTTTATATATTTTACCATTATTATTATCCACTTTATTTTATATTTTATTATTATTTCATATATTTTTTTATAATATAATATGTAAGGTGCAACTGAATGCTAACAGCCTTAATATCCATAAATCTAAATAATATCAATAAAAAGTTAATAAAAAAACGTATAAACGTTCAATTTCTTAACTTTGTGAGGACAAAGACATTTTCTGAGATCTAGGGTTTCCCTCATTTTTCTAGATGTGTTACACCCGTGTTATTCTTTAGACAAATATTTGACCGAGGTAGGTACTGATTCTTTTTACTGAACTTATAAAAATGAACTGCAGAGCAAGTTTCATATTGAATAACGAATTTAATGGCTGGAGTCGAATGTCCCAAAGACAGGTTCTATTAAGGTTAAGTGATATTAATTTTTTTGTGAAACAATTGTAAATTTATGAAATAGATAATCGCTTAAAATGTGTGGAAAACAGCTTTAGAATTCGGTTGGCTAAACAACGTTGGATTTCGTGTCAGCACCCAGAATATATGATAAAAAAAAAAGTAAAAAAACCTAAAAATCAAAACATTTTAGACAGGTGCGGGAACGCAGATGCACGGTTCTAGATTTACGAGAAACCCTAGACTATTAACTTGAAGATGTGAATAACGATAGCTAGCTTTAAAGTCGGGGTCTTTAAACCTGGGCAGGATGTGTGAGGCAGGTGTGCCCTGGCAAGCAGCTGCTGGTTATATGGTAGTCACTGTTGCTCTCAATGTGGGGGTGATGTGTCTGGCAAGCCATAGTTCAACCACAATAGATCTTGTCAAAATACGGTTTAATACAGTCTATTTTAGAGTTAATTCAGGAGAAAAATTAGATGTAACTTAAACTATCGATGTATTAACTTTTACTTAACTAATTACTAAGGTAAAAAAGAAATTATATCTTTTATTTCTATTTATTTCAAATGAATAATACATAATTATCTTATTAGTTTTTACTAATTATTAGTCAAAATAGTAGTTAATTATAAAAATAAACAACAACGTATAGAGGGATTTCTCAATCTACCCCGGGCCTTGACGAGATGAATGAAGTCCATTTTAAATTACGATATTCGTGTTTATGTAAACACATAAAATGAGTTCACAACTCTAATAAATAATGTAATACAAATTTATCTCATACATAAATGTATGAGATAGTGATGCAAGGGTCAAGAACAGCAAAAAAAATGAAAAGAGAAAAAATCGAGATTTATAAGGCACTAGATCTGCCAGCTCTTATATATTCTGTCTAATATATGCACTATATTTTGGCCTCAAGATCCAAAAGTATTTTATTTTCTCTGTTTTCGTTTAACTGAAGAGTTTCCATTATTTATTGTATAGAATCAGCTTATTCTATGAAAAAAAAATGCTTTATTTTAATATATATTTATATTTTAGTATGACTAATGCATTTAACGATATTAATTTTTTTAAAAAAGATTTAACTGATTTAGCTCTCTAAATCTAAAACCGCTTTTTTCGTCTCCAATTTGAAAGTCCCTTTTTGTTTTACTAATCTGTACAAGTTTCTAGGAAATAATTAGATCAAGGCCGGAAATAATGGATTTTATTATATTTTTACTGTATTTGTTTTATATTAGATTGGCCTGTGCCATACATGGCCAGCATAACAATTGTTAATGTGGCGATTTAATCTCAAGCAAAATAGACACAATTTAATTTTTTTTAAATTAATATTTATAACGTTAATAGAATAAATAATTATAATAAAAATAAATAAATACAGAACTCATAGCAAGTCATGCAATCTTCTGGGCTTCAGTCTTCGAGGTAAAGTTCAATTTCCTATATTGTAAACCACCGTCCCTTTAACTGGTAGTAACTAAGCATGTTATTTTGTATAACATAATTCGATGTATTCATTTATCGATTTCAATTATACTTCGGGATGTTATTGAATATTTCTTATAAAGCAAGAGGCATCTACAGCGATTCTTAGGACCTTGTTTAAAAGAGCTTTGTGAAATTTTCCTATAGATTATTCAGGCAGGTATGTATCATTAGTTTCCTTAAGGAAAAGGATAGATTAACTACATAAAACGTACAAGTTATATATTTGTTTAAAAAAATATTTCATGCCAGCTGTATAAATGTTTTTAAATACTACAAACGCAATACACACCTACACACATACAAGAGCTCAAGAGGAGTAAAAGGCAGTTATCTCACCCCAATTTTTTATTACTTTAATAAGAACTGTGTATAGTTGCTAGTAAAAATTGATGAGTCTGCCAAGTATAGGTAGGTGGAATAAAAAATTGCGGCTGTTTCAAAATTATAAAAAAAATTAGTTTTTCATTCGGACCTCTATATCTCAAACCTACGAGAAAACCTAAGAGATCGTAATTTAAAGAAGAGTAAATTCGCTAAAATATGAGTCCTAATAGAGCTATTTACGTTAAATAGTTCTCGAGATATAGCTTTTTAAAAAGCAACATTTCATAAAAATGTTGTATAGAACATACTGAAAGATCAATAGTTAGTGAATTTATTTTGAAAAATTTATATCTCAAAATCCATTTGACGTAGAGATGTCTATTAGCACTCACACTAAAGCTAGTTTAATGAGCTATAAAGTGTTTATGACGTTCATTTTCGTAGGAGTAGTAGTTTTCATGAAATTTTCTAAAATA
Organism: Halyomorpha halys; assembly: GCF_000696795.3. Classification (NCBI taxonomy): domain Eukaryota; kingdom Metazoa; phylum Arthropoda; class Insecta; order Hemiptera; family Pentatomidae; genus Halyomorpha; species Halyomorpha halys. Next base: position 633,934 of record NW_027112242.1, on the reverse strand, counting down.
AATTGATTTATAGTAGTTTGGACAAATTTTCATTTGCTAAATTTATATTCATCTGTGAATATCATAAAAACTACTACCCCTACGAAGATAAGTGTCATAAACTACTTTATATTAAGTTTAATTTCCTTTATTTTTAGTGTTGGCAGACATATATCTCTAGTTTTATGAGTCTAGAGATATTTTTTCTCAAATATCCAACATTTTATACGAACAACTAGAAATTAACATTTTGTGAGTTTATTTTGTCTACTACTTCTAAAAAGATAAACATTATTAACTAATTTATAGAACATTTAACTAGCTTTTATTTGAGTGCAGGCAGATATCTGTACGTCCAATAGTTTCTGAAATGAAGTTTTTCATATAACAAACTTATTGTCCGAACAACTATAAATAAATTTATTTCAGCAAATATCATGAAAACTACTATTTCTACGAAGGTAAAGGTCATAAACTAGCTTTAATTTAATTGCTAATAGACATCTGTACGTCAAATGATTATTGAGATATAGATTTCTCAAAATAGATTCACTAACTACTGTATTTCAGTTCATTTTTATGAACTGTTGCTTTTTAGAAGGCTATATCTCGAGAACTATTGGACGTAAATAGCCCTATTATGGCTTATATTTAAGCAAATTTACTCTTCTTTAAATAATGTTCTTTTAGGTTTTCTAGTGTTGTTGGTAGTTTTTATGATATAAAGCTCCAAATGAAATATTAATGTTTTTTTTTAGGGGTTTGAAACAGACGCCATTTTTTATTCCCCCTACCTATACTTGGCAGACTCATCAGTTTAGACTAGTAATTATACATAGTTATCAAAAATTGAAGTGAGGTAACTGCCTTTTTTTCTTCCCGGCTCTTGGACTATAAACGACAACAAATTATCTCAGTAGAATTACGAAACAGCTTTCTATGGCTCATAGATAAATATAAAAACAAAACAAATATAAAATTGTATAAATATTTTATTTTATAACTTCATAATAATAGGTTTATGTTTAGGACTAATCTATAATAAAAAAATTAATTTTTTTCAAACTTTGGCCCACTTATTTTCCTCTCTATTGTGAATGCAGTTAGTAAACATGAAAATGAATTTTTTTGCCTGTCCATCTGCAGGAGACAATGATGTTCCGCCTACGTAAGTTAACATCTGCCACCGGGCACATCCTGGTACTCCACCACACCCATTAAGCAACGCAATATCATCTCAGTTTCGTAACATTTAGAGTTCATCTGCTTATACACTTGAGTACACAAAGATAGTTTTGTACAAGTGTACAAGATAGTGGTTGAACCTATGACTTTTCAATTATTTTCGTATTCTTAGCGTTTAATTCACTATTCGAGACCCTATTGCTGAGTTTCGTTCAAATAATAATAAAGATCATAGCACAAGATAGTAAATAGAAAATTTAATTTCGGACCATATAGAGTGTGGTACTATGCAGTATGGTTTGTAGATCATAATATGATGATCTCCAGAGCATACTGCATTTACAAAGATCTAAGCATATATCATATAGAGAGCTACAGACCACACTGCGTCTATTACTAGAAGATCTATAGACCCTACTGAATATTTTAAAAATAAAATGGAAAAATGTAGAAATAAAATTAAAATATGCAAAATAAATAGGTAACAGTTAAATAAAAAAAAAAATAAACAAATCTTTTATTACGATGTTTTATTATATTATTCTAACAAAAGAATCGTTTACCACTTTTTTTATTTTCATTATTTATTTTAAATTGTTTCCTAATTATTTTGTATAATTTAATACGCATTTTCTTACTTTCTTCATTTTTTCCTATTTAAGGTTTTTTAAATTATTCATTATGGCCTTTAAATCTTTTTATGATAAATGCAGTATGATTCAAAGATAATTGAAGATCTAGTATGGTCTGTAGATCTTAATCAAAAAGATAAAGGACAGCATGTTTATAAATATTTGCATCATGGTTTCATTTGATCATATGAATCCTTTAATGTGAGTTCCTTCTTTTATATGTAATTACTAATTATGTTTCAGTTTATGTTAAGATTCATAATAGTGAGAGTGGTGAATGACAGTTGTGTTGTGTGTATTTCATTTTTCTTAATAAAAAATTGTTATTTACATATAGATATATAATTATAATGTGATAAAATATTATAAAAAACAAAAATACAGCGAAAAATCGTCTTCGTATTATGAATATAAAAACTTATTCATATACAAGTATTAAAAGTAAATTGATTCTTTATTTTATTTAAGTGTAAATTGAAGGCATAATACTGTAAAAAAAAGAATCTTTTTCAGTGAACTAAACTTCATAAAAATAAATGAAATTAAATAAAGTTTTGTGTTCAGCCTGATTTTTTCTTTTATTCCCCTTGCACTGCCTGAATGTTAAGTAGGTCACGTAACATCCACTTTTTTAACAGTTTTTCTTCCTTCTTTTTTTTCCCCTTTTCTCAGATTTGTTAAAAACTTTACATCTGAATTTATAAATATTTTACAAACCCTTTCATGGGATTGTTTTTTTTTTAATTACTAAGTTTATATTTAATATTCACACCGTCAAGCTCATCATAGTCTTAGGTTCCTAAAATCTGATTGAAGGGTAGTGAAATATTTTATAATTTAAAGTTACTATTTATTATTATGGTTTTACACCGCCAAGTTTTTCCCCTGATTTATTATTTTTTCTCTATTAAGGTTTGGTTCAATCCTGATATCTTGAAAGGACAATTTAAAGACCTAACTAAGTCTTTATTATGCTCTATTATTCTTAGTATTTAATTTTTCTCTTTCTTTTCCACTTTCTATTCCATAATGAACATTCAAAGTCAACCTCTTCCGTCTTGGATACGAAGATATTCTCATGAGAAATACAAATATAAAAGAATTACAAGGGGGAAGTGAAAGGAGACGAGGATGTGGGGTAAGCTCTCATTTAGTAATTGGCCGAACTGCTAACTGATCCAAGAGCCCAAGTCACGATATACCGTGACTGACAATATAGAGCGCGTATAGTGTTTCGTATAGCAGCGCCACGGGTCCGAGCCAATGCGATATATAAATTAATGTATTCATCAGGAGCGAATCAGTGGATAAAAGGTCAATGGCACAGTTTTACGTGTACCAACAGTTCTTGAGCAACTCCTCTGCGGTTTTTTAGGAGCTACCGATGAAATCATATAGTCTTTCATTGTACGGTGAAAGGCTTGTACACACTGTCCAGTTATTATTTTATATATTTTTTGTTTATAATGTATATAACTACAAAGATTTAATATAACAAAATGGTACCTTATTTACAATACATAAAGTGTATGTATGATTACATTATATTATAGACTGAATATAAGCGAATAAGCATTTTAAAGAGCAATATTAATTTATTTAGAATAAATTTCCATTAAATATAAAATTGGGCCAATAATTAAGGATTACACATTTATCATAAAATAGTTCCAACATATTAAAAAAAAATGTTAACAATTTTTAAACTAACTATGTGTCTAATTGAAATTATGTAAGTAATAAAAAAAAATCATTTATTTTAAATATAAAAATTATTCATTATGTAAATAATTAAAAAAATTATTTATTTAATAAAATTATTTATTATTTATTTAATAAAATAAATATAAATATAGGGTCTTGGATACGATGATATTCTTAGGACATAAATGTTCAGTAATTTAAGATTTACAACCTAATGGCTTAAACAATCTTAATATTTGTTTTTGCTAATTCATTAATAAACGCGTATTCTAAAATTTATTAATTTTTTGTCTGGACTTGTAGATATGTAGTACTCTATAAATAAATGGAAGTTCGCTACAGATTTACTCAACTACTACGATTTACTTCTACCACTTGAAAATTTAATTGAAAATGATTACAATTATGAGAGATAGTTGACCGTGGATGATTTATACAAGGAGAAGATGGTTGGGGGTGCGGTCAAAATAAAACACAAATAAGTTGATGTAACTTATTTAACCGTGCCAACATTTAGAATTTCTTGCCTTAATCAGGGCTAAGGACAGAACAAGATAACAACCTATGAATATAGAAAATATAAACAGAATGACATAAAGAAAAAAAAATTACAGAATGAAATTAATAAAATAAAGTGATGAGTGAAGTGGAAAATAAAATGTATACATTGGTAATTGAATAAGTAGATAACAAAATTAAGGAAATAAAGTTATATAATACAAAGAAATATAAATATATTAGTTATTAATAATTTAAAAATTAAAATTATGGAAAGGAAAATAAAATTGAGAAACAGAAAATAGACAAAGAGGCAAAGTAAAGTTTAACAAAAGAAATGAATAGGAAAAAAATTGAAAACAACAATAATAATATATAGTGAACATAACTAATAACGTGGGTAAGGAAATTTGAGAAAAGAAGGGGGGGGGGGTTAAAATTATAATATATGCTATTTCATAATTTTTAGCTGTTCGATAAATAAATGATTTTTTTTATTGTATACATAATTTCAATTAAGCACATAGTTAATTTTAAAAAATGCAAACATTTGTTTTGGCTATATTGAAACTGTTCTACTAACACACTTTTCTGATAAATTTGTTATCAATACTTATTGACCCAATTTTATTCTTACCATTTAAAATTTAATAATAAAAAAAAATATTGCGATTATTATTGTTCTTTAAAATGCCTATTCCCTTATTTTTATTCTGTAATATAATGTAAATATAATTAAAAATTATATATTGTAAATAAGGTAGCGTTCGGTCATATTAAATCTGTACAGTTATATTAGACAAATTAATTAATAAATTTACTATCATCAATAGTCATTATACCAGGGGGAAATCACTATTTGAATTTAAAAAAAAATAGGAGTGATATTAATTAATAAATAATTAAATATTAAGAAACAGTCAAGTAAGTATATTTGATGAATAGGCCTAATTAATTAGATGAATTAATATCCCATAACTGAGTATGACTCAGCTTCAAGAGGCTAAATCACAGCGAAAATAATCTGTGTTCAAGCTGACAATGAGAATAAATAAAAGCGTAAATTGACAACAATAAACAATAATCAATTAGAGACAAATATATCAATGTTGAACATGAGTCGTACATTCCATCCATTATGAGAGGTCATTGCCTTAAATAGCTGTGACTGCATGTTGGTATCACTTCTCAGAACACTGCCACATGGAAATGCGATCTAACCACCTTAACCACAAACCGTACTATCGTTATTTTTTTTTTTATTTTTTCGAGCACGGTATAATTATTAATAACTTTTTTGAAACTTTGTTCTCTCCTATTAATTCACTGAGGTTTCAATAAGAATTTTCAGGTAATTGCATCAAACTACATTATACGAAATGATTCAATAGAAAAAAAAAAGTTTCTGAAATATATGGGATTCAATCATTGACATCTTAATAACTTTAACAATCAAGTTAAAAATCATGCAGTAAAAAAAAATCAGGAATTATTATTCTCATTATTAAAAAAGAGTGATTATGACAGGGCGACTAGATCTATAACAATTAAAAATTAAATTCTGAACAGCGGAATGTAAATTTTAGAAACTTTTATATTTTTGCCAAAGGAAAATGTTAAAATTTTATTCAAAACTAGAAATTAGAATCAGTCAATCGGTCGACTAAAGGCCGATTTGGAAAATTAGTAACAAAAAGAATTGGCATAGAGAACAATATAGAAATATTTGTTCTACGATAATTTTTTTTTTCTGCTGATTAAATGAACTGTCAGAACTTCAAAATCTTTAACAGTGTGTAATAAACTAAATTTATTCCGACCATTTCTCACTAATACTAATTTTATATATCATGCTAGATTTAATATTAGTAATAATGATTTTTAAATTTAAAGTTGGAAAAAAAAGAGAGAGAGACGATAAATAAATAATGTCTCCCTCCATGAGATGTGCCTTAGTTAGGACATTATCTATTTATATTTCTAATATTATAATTCTACCAATAACTGTTACTGTATGCTGAATATCGATGAGACTTCAGCAGACTCAACAAAACAGCAAATAGCCTAACTAGAAAGTATCAGAAAGAGAAAGTGGGTAGGAAGACTTTCGTGTGGAAATATTTTCCGAACAGTGATCACTAATTAATAGCAAAGGAGTGAGCAGTTTCACTCCAAGCCAGCAAAGCTGGAACGATACTATATACTTGTATTGCTAACTAAGCATTTTCATCATAAAATACTTCATGAAAACCTATTCGATTGTGCTCAGTTACGGGTAGGACTTTCACGTTACTGTGGGGCAAAAGAGCAAGGATGCCATTATGGGTTTCTCAATTGCAAAGACATTATAGCAAAAGGTTCAGAGACTCAAGATCAAATGCCTTTTCCAGCCGGGAAAAGGGTCAGTATTATTTCCAATTCATCGATCCCTAAGGTACCCCAGCCTAGAGCAGTCCAGATAAGATCTCAAAAGGTAGATCACAATAATTTTATAGTTCGAAGAGAGAAAATGGCACCAATCAACAGTGGTGTTTGCTATTTTTGAAGTTAACAATCAACAAGTAATTATTCAGAAAAAAACAATCACTCCACTGTTGTGACTGTAAACTGAAACTAGAGTCTTACTATTTTTCTTCTTTTACATGTCACCAAACATTAAAAAGTGGGTGTACAAGGTCAGATTCGTGACAGCTATAATGTTGATCTTTTTAGGATCTGATTATTTTTGTGGACAATTACAGCACTCTGTCATGCTGAAAGGACCAGGATCGTATAAAAAAATATAACAATCCTAGATATATATTTAATATTTTTTTTATACTGATCTACATGACTGTAATAAGGCCAATCAGGACATACGGAGTTGAGCTTTGGGGCTCCACTAAACCTTCGAATTTCTCTAGTACCAAATCATTGCAATCCAAAATGCTTATAAAATCCTCAATACTCCTTACTTTGCCACAAATAAAACCATACATAAAGACCTTAATGTTCCATATGTAACCGATCTAAATGATTTGTCCCGTTACAAGCTCCTTAACCACCCAAACCCACTAGTTTCGAAACCTTACTTCCTCTTCCAATCCTCCGAGACTCTTGAAAAGAAGATGGCCACGAGACCTGCTAATGTAAAACGTCATTAGAGTCCTACCAATGGGTAGTTTCTCTACACGCCTGTAACACTACAATTTAACTAAGATCAAATTTACTAAATGTATTATAATGTACAGTTGTAAATAGCAATAAATGAATAAATTAAAAAAAATACTGATAAAGTTCAATTCCAAACTTAATACTTAAATAGACGCATTTAACAGTATAAACTTCAGAAATATAAAAAATAATGTTTTAAAAATGCAATAATCTATTCTCTCTGCCAGAGTACAATGTAAAATGTATGCATAATGGCCTTCGATTCCAGAGAATCAGATTTTTTCCCCTTGTTAGATGTGGTTAAGAATAAAACTTCTATATGTCCCCTCCTTACAAAAGTTTAGCATGTTAGCCACCTAGGGTTAAATAGATCGACAGAAGGGTCAATAGAAAAAGTTTTTCCTAAGTTTTCTTCATGCCAGTCTGTCCCACGTTATGTCGTTTATGGATTACTCAAACTAAATTTTCATAGCCAAAAAGCTGTTGCTAATCAACATTTTTATATTAAGCAACAGTTTTTTGGCAGAAAAAATTTTTAATTTATCAAACAAACCACAAAAAAACGTTACTTTTCAGAAATGGATACAGTTCATTTTGGTAAACTCCTCAATTATAATAATTTGTTTCACTTATATGGATACAATTTGAAATAAAAGGGAATTCTAGAACATCTTAAATGATGGCAACCGATCAATGCAGACATATGCTGGCGACAGAATCCAGAACTGAGAGCTCTTCGACCCTCATGGCCCAATCAGAACCAACCTTATAAATCAATTGGCTTCAATTAGATGGGTACCCTACCCTTCGTGTTGGTCGGCTTCGGCAGGGGGACAATGGTGAGAGGCCTAATATTTGTCGCTGAAAGACATTCCTAATAATGGACGCTATACAAAAGATCAAGTTAATGCACCGATATAATTTGATTTATTAAGGTGAATGGCACTAGAGATATTGAGTATTGACTCACTGAATTAATTTTCTGATGGCCAAAAATCTTATTAATACTTGTAAGTCTTCAATAATAATGATTTCCAGAGGTTAATAAGCCAGTGTGGGGTTCCTAGAAAATATTGCTACGAAAGTACGTAGGTAGCATAGGCATAAGTATTTTACATTTAACGAGACCAGATTTACAGATACAAACTAGATCAATTTCTTTAAGTAAATCACATTAACGAGAGACTACTTAGAAGATATTGTCCGTCATAAATGTGCCTTAACTCAGTTGTTTCCGAAGAAAAGAATGTTCTTCGGTGCATTTAGTAACAATTAAAGGCACGTAAATTCTAATATTACTCCTAAATTTTAAAATATTGTACTTTATTTTATCCCTAATAAATAATAAGAAAACAAACAGTAAAGAGCGATCCCTTTATAGGAACAGGAAGCGTATAAAGACCAAAGCGATTAAAGGTCGTTAGTATCTGTAGCCATTGCATCAGGATTGCAAGAATAGCACTTAAGTCTAAGTAGTACACTGAGAGGGTGTCCTTGGAGTACGGTGGGCGCCGTAGAAGAAATACTTCGCCGACAGTGTGGGAAAGATCACATCTTATATCGTGGTGGGTATGATAAAGGTGGGAACTCATAAGTATGATGTAGTAATGTTACATCATGTTATTAATTATTTTATTATAGCAATAGGGACTTTAATATTGTTCATAATCGTAGTGATAAAAAGAAAACCGACAGAAAAACAAGAAATGCAATGCATAATTAGAAACAGTTCAAAATGAAAACCAATTATATTTGGATTCATATTAAAATACCTCAGACAGATTCAAATTATATTTTTTCTATTTACGTATATTGGAAGAGGAGCTTTCGGTGTCCAGCTCAGTTAAACAATTTTAGAGTAATTAATTATAATACATTACTAAATAATAAATTATAATTTTACATATTTATTAAGCAAATTAACAACAAAAAATCGGACCTTTAAAATTTTTTCATTATTTTCCTATATTATAAATAGGATTATTATATATTTGAATAATCATCATCTGTTGCTACTAAAAGTCTTTTTGAATTTGAAATTATCAATAATTCTGGTTCATCATAATTGTCTAATATATAAACTCTGATGAGTACTGTACTGTTCACTAATGATAACTAAAAAACTTACTGTATGACCCAGCTTACTTTTGATGATGTATAATAAACTGATAGTTCGTTCAGAACCACAGTACGAACCCCAAGTGCAAACTATATGTCCAGACAAATCTGCCCACCTACTATGCTTCACCGAAATTAGTTCTATTAATTTATTTTTTTAACGATCCTGAATTTGGTAATATATAATAATATATGAATAATGATTTGGTATATGGGCTCCTTCTTGTTTTGAGGTGAGCACTTTTTCTTGATAAATTCCAATAATCTTATTTTTTTTTAAAAATCTATTCCGTTTTATAAATAATCGATATGGTTTGACAAGGCAGTGTAACTATTTGTACATATATTGGAAATATATATTAAAAAACGAACTTGGTCGGAAAGCATTCCTTTATAAATCTTATTTTAGATTTTAAAAAAGGAGATTAAAATAAAAAAATAAAAAAACTGGCATGAGAGACCGGCAAGAAATACAGTATAACCCCCTCCATCATAGTCGGGACAGCATATTAAATGGATGAGGCAGTCAGTGTGTAAATGAAAAAAACTTTAATCAGGTAAAAATTGAAATTGAATCCAAAACATCATATATATGGGGTATTTAGACTGGCCTACGTATTTATTATGAAATCGAATTTATTTGACTAATTTAAAACAAAACAAAAATAGATATCAACACGATTTAACTTACAAATAATCTTAAAGTTTTTAATACTAGTCAGAGACTTAGTGTTTTTTTCTTTTATTTTGTTTTCTCAGCATTTTATTTTTGTTGCTGGTTAAGCAAGACATGGTTAATCGAGATTCAACTGTTTATATAAATTATTGAAGCTATATTTGCTCACTAATTTTAAAATATTTACTACGTTCTGAAGTAAAAAAGGAAAGTACTATTAAAGCTAAATATAGACTAGACGATAGCGAAGAATTGGCGAATTGGCAGAAGATAGCTTGCATCCTGCTTGACCCAGTAGGAGAGGCTGTGTAGTTTATGCAGTTAGCAATAATTAGGAAATAGGGATTGGTAATGGCTCTTTTAACTCAAAGATAGTTCTTGAGCGCTCATATCATGAGTCTCATAACCCAGATAACTTAGAAATGTCTAATAATTATGGAGAAATAAATATTTAAAAATATACTTTCATCATAACCTTTACGGGAATATCAACAAATTAATGAAAGATTCGGTGAAAGTTGACATTAAGAGGCGGCGACTGAAAAGAAGCAAAATGAGAGATCTACTGTGACCTAAGCAAGCACGGAAGGAGTCCATAATTGGAATTGAACACTACCCAACAACATGCCTAACATTTTTTTTTTTCTTAGTCAGACAATTAACTGATAGTCAATATTTAATGAAAACATAATAAAATAACCTGAATAAACTTTATCTAAATTTTCACCTTGGCAAGGCACGATACTACTAACTCCAAGGACCTAGGTTCGAATTCAAGTGGGCAGAAAATAGTTTTCTGTTACACTGTAGCCATGAGTCAACCCTTTGGGTTCTGTGGCCCTCCTGGGATCGACCCAGCTTCATGAATCGGATACCTTTAATTGGGTAAAAATCTGGGGTTTCCGAATAGATTCTATTATACAGAACTATTAATATTGAAATATAAAAACTAATGTATAAATTAATTATATTATTCAGATGTTACTCCAGATTTAATCAATATTCCGAACTAGTTTTTAATTAATGTAAAAAGTAGAAAAATTCTAGGAGAGTAGACTGGAGTGATAGCATTTTCAGCCTTCATTTGCAGGAAAGTAATATAAAAGGAAGTTATATTTACTTTTTTTATAATTTAGAGGATGGAATGATATACACAAAGATAGTAAATTTACATAGAATTTTCCCTGATTTGTTTTTAAACGTCCTCCATGATATAAATTTCTCCAGTTAATTAGGGTAAATGTGAAAAAGCCTTTTGTTATAATATTATTTAAAGTTTATTCTCGCGGGGGAGGATTAAATGTGAAAAAATATCCAAAAAACCGAGGAGATAGATAAAAAATAAAATGAAATTGCTTAAATTGTACAAAAAAGAACTTAGAACATTTTTTTTTAGTAAGAATTTTGCCTTATATTTTACTTTGAAAAAGCTAAGTTACATTCATAATTTGATCAATGACTTCACAGTCAAAAAAATACCAGTGTATGAAGAAAATGAATACTTTGGTTTCATCCAAAGAAACCTAAGGAGCATTTCTGTACCAGTGTGAAAATAAAGTTTAAAATCACATTCTAAGACAATGGTGGCCTCAAGAAATACTGAGTGTACTTATCATAAGGTTAGAGAGAGAAGTTCAAGTGAGTGCATGTTTTCTTGAAACACAAAAAATGAAAATGTTTCCAATGGTAGGCTAAGTGGAAACACTACTGTTACAAACAAGACAAGCTAAGTTACTGAAAGGTGTCTTAAGTTAACAAACTAAAGTTCATTGGGTTCCCGTTATTGGTCCTTGGTACCTTGACACCACACAAAAAACAATTTCATGATAAAACTGGTTTTATAGTAACAGATTACAAATTCTTCCCAGATTAGTCATTCCAATATTTTGTTTGTCTATACTTCCAGGATATTTCTCTAGGACTGGTCGGCGAAGGATTGGAATGAACACACTTGCGGAAATAAAAGTTGAAAAGGAGAAAATTTTTATTGCATTATTTAACGTAAAATAGAAGTATGCTAGATGAAAGTTCTGTAAGGTTTATCATCAACTTATGCTTATTATTAACTAAATAAAAAAATAGAATAAAATTTCAGTTTATTTTTTTTTAAGGATTTTCAACTTCAAAACTGTGCTTCCAAATGAAGTCTTCAAGAATTGTTGAACAATGAATACTTATTTTTACATAATAAATTCAGTTCGAAAGGTAAAAAAACAACCATTTTTACTAACTTATGAAATAATGTATATAAACTTAAAAATAAGTATCTAAAATATTTCTTAAATAATATTCTAGAAGACAAACCATACAAAAGTAATTTATGGGAAAAAAAATTGAGATAGTAAATAATAGCAGAAGTACAAAATTATATAAACAGGAATATACCAATCGTATATACCTAGAACTCCCAAAAAATTACGTATATTTAGAAATTATTAGGATTATTAACTGAAAGCAAAACAGAAGAGATTTGCAACAACTTGAGTACCTCACCCATTGGACCACTCAACGAGAAGGCGGACAATTATTAAATATTCTAAGAGGCCCCTTTGTCTAAAGCCAAGGACCACCACACCCTACAAAAGACAGGCAGCAATTATTGTCTAATATAGTTCACCACTTTGATGGCCTTAGACCTTTCTCTTTTGAACCACTATTAGCCAATCAGAAAAGAGGCAATTCGGTTGTGAAGGAGTGTTCAAATTCTTCTGCCAAAAAAATTAAGACTCATAGAGGCACTGAGTCGAAACAAGAGAGAGGAGAAATAGATGATGGGAGTCTGGCGTAATACTGCTCAACAACAGTAGCCGAAGGTCGTTGTGCACCAAAACAACAAGATATCTTGAGTTTTTAGCCTGGAGAAGGAAGTTAAACAAGATGACTCTCTTAGCCCCTTCTCTATACTGTGTACGTAGTTATGATTGCATCCCTTTGCAAAAGACGACCAGCACTTCAAGGGTACTTAAATCTTGTTATTAAATAATTTCTCCTATTTCATCAACATGCTACAACGTAGTAGAATGAAGAATTTAAAAGAAAGAGAACGACTTAATTAAATAAAAGTAAATCCTTCAGGTCGGTAGAACTCAAGAGGATGTCTAGATTGTTTATAGTGAAGAGGTGATGAAGGTGGTGACAGAGTCTACGTAGATTAATAAAGTGGAAATCCAAAAGATTGGATTGAAGTGAATTCGTAAATCTCAAGAAGATTATTAAGGCTAATCACCTCTGTTACCAGATTTGTAATTCTGTTATTGGAAAAAGATAGATGAGACATGTAACGTTACACTTATTCAAGGCCTCCAATTGTTAAACCAGAGAGCTGAAGCCGATGGTAAGAAGATAAAAAGAGTGACCAAGAATCTCCAATATCAGCTACATCAATAGTTCCCAACCATTGGACCGCAAGATGTTTGGGAATTGGACGTGAGGGTTTGCATTATGTCCGGCAACACATATATTGTGGGCAATTATTGTTACAACTGTTTTATTGTTTACCTTTCCTATTGTTTCAGTGTTAGCTGGCAGATTTTAATAGCTAAATGTATTATAAAAGCAGGTGGATGCATTTTTAAGCAACCTAATTTTAAAAGGTGTGCCCAGGAGCGGTGGGACGAGTATAGTAGCATGGTTTAGTGCTCCCCAGACATCTATGAGGGAACTACTGAGCTACATGGAACGAATAGGGAGTTACAGAGGATTAACCTTAGGAGGATTTAGTAGCATTGCGAGGGAAATGTACAAGAAACCACATAAGGAAAAGGGTGATATTTTTGTCAATAGAATTACTTGGCGATGAGGAAAGCATCTCATGACCTGAAGATTTCGGATCCAAGGATTTTAGTTTTCAAAGTATTGCTTGGTCCAATAAATGTCTCATAGGCCGCAAAAGACAGACTATAAGTTTTTTAGAAGAACGTCATAGTCATATGAATGATGACGCAGAACGCTGACTCCTTCAATTCCAATGAATTTCACCAGGGAGACATGTGATATTTGTGCAGTTGTATTGCATTGCTTGAACATGATGACGTGTAGAATAATTTTACTTTCCAAACTATTTTTAATAATTTATTCCCTAATTAATAATATGAATAACGGAGATAGTAGTGTATAAGAGGATATTGTACTATTCTATAAGACAATAGTGACGAGAAGAGAACAGAGAGAGATCCGACAGTCAAGGCCAACCGGTCCAACGGCTGCTTCGGTCCTCCACTCTCCACTACTTCACACCATCAGCTCTTTGCATTTACATAGAACGTTCATCGCTCTCTTATCTATTCATAGAATACTATATATTATTTTTACCGTATTATAATAATTTCCGTTTAATTTAAATTATTAATTGTGATTAGCTTACTTATACCTAGGTATGGGATTGTTATGTTTTCACATATTTTTTTCTACAATTTCTTTGTACTGATGAGTAGATTGTTCACCTTGGATAATATATACCCGAAGAAGATAAGGGGTGCGGATAGTGAACAACATAATTAAGTACAAACTTATTTATTAGTGCCAACGCTTCAGCCAGAATTTCAGACCTTCATCAGGGCTAAGAACACAAGATAACAACCAGAATAATTAAGAGGAATTACCGAATGATTAGAAATTAAAAAAACAACCAACATTATAGATTCAAAATAGTATTACAACAAATGTATAGTCAAAGTATTATAAGAAGGTAAAGGCTGTATGAGAAAAAAAAAAATAAAATTAAGCAAGAGGAAACAACAAATAATAAGCGTGAAAATCTATTTAGTAAATATATGTACAAAATAATTTTAAATAAATTCATGAAAAAAGTAGGAAAAAAACATATATGTAGGTAATTAAATATTTAAGTAAAATTACAGTATAAAAGAAATAAAATATGAAGTTATATAATCTAAAAGAAATAAAGAATGAAGAAATATGACTGTTTTAATTTAATAATAATAATTTTAAATTAAACTTAAAATTTAAACTTCATCGTACAGATGTACATGTCGCTACTTTCCTTGAATGGTGGCACATGTGACAAAAAATATTTTATTTAGATTTGGACGTAGTATTCCTGCGTTACCTAATAAAACTATTAGAGTTGTTACATATGGTATACTGTACAATCAATAGAATATCTCAAATACAAAATAAAAATAAAATTAATTTACACATGTTCCATTAATGCGTGCGAAGTTTCCTTATTCCTCCTAGGAACATTTCATGACATCTTAATTAATTTTATTATACAAATTTTTATACTTTACACCTTTTTCCAGTAACTATATATTTCAGACTAAATTCCCCTTGGTACTATCCATTAAATTGAAAAAAATAATCCTTTCTTGTCGAGATTAAAAGATATCAGTTGTGTTTTAACAGACTACAAATAGAAGTGATAACAGTTAGACCAACAGGGACTGTACAGTGTACACTAAGCGCCACGGCCCAACTACAACGTTGGCACCTAACCAAACTTCTAAATGGACCCGACAACGCTGTCATAACAGAAAGAAACCAGCCTATACGGAAGTTGCTATAAATGGAAGATATTAATAATCAGTTGAGCATCTTACATTGTTGATGAATTTAGATTGTAGGCTTAAGACATGTGGTCCACATTTTAAAGAGAAAAAAACAGAGAAGCCCTAAATCAAAGACTGAGAATTTTTTTTAATTAAAACTTATTCAGAAATTAAATACTTACTAAATACGTCTAAAATCAATTTGGACCTACGCATCACAAATATTTGGAACAGAAATTAAATTTGTGGTAAGTTTTAACTGACTATTTTAAATTAATGATTTTAATAATAGTTTTATATATACTTGTTGAACTGTTCACTATCTAGGAAATATGTAAAGACGATTTATTAATTTCTGACCAATACACAATATTACAGATAACCTAGGACTTATACTAAAAATAATTAATTTTTGGAGCGGTTTTGGTACATCATTGCCTGTACTACAAAGCAGTATCAAGAAACCATTCGTCATTTCCTACTTAAACAATTACTGTTTAAACTCTCTAAAGTTAAAATTTATCAAAAAATCTAATCTAGATGTCTATGGTCAGATTTATGAGGAAATAGGGATTAGAGCTCTGGAACTAATAAACCATCAAAAATTCCTCCTGAACTGAATCTTCAATTATTACCTCCAAACCCACCCAACCTACTGGTTTCTCGCCGTAATTCCCGATAATCGTCTTGGGGTGTAGAAAAAAAGAGGGCCCTTTGGAGGACGTACCAATGGATAGTTTCTTCACAGTCCACTGTCATGTCATATTATTCAGATAACATACTTATTTATTTCATTTATGTACACAGTTGTGAATAAAAAAAAATCAAATAATGTGGTAATTAACAATAGAGTAAAAGTTTCTAAATAGTTTCTTCAAATAAAGAGCATTTTATTTTATTTTTTTAAGCCTTACCTATCTTAACGAAAGGCGTGGTGCATACAATCGATAAACAATCAAGTAGTAACATTTAAACTAGATTGTTACTTAAATTAAACTAAATTAAAAAACTTTTTCTAAATATTATTTACAATTACAATTGATCAATTTGGATTAATAACAATGAAACAATAAACATTTAATCATGAATAAATTCAGCAATTAATTAAAAATTACGTTTAATTATTTAACATGCAGTGAAAAATATTTCAATTAAACAAGATTTTATTATAATTTTTGAGGAATAAAAAATAGTTATAAACATAAAATTTGGTTAAATGATATCTTTATTAAAACCGAAATAGAAATAAATATCCCAAATTTAATTAAATAATAATATGCAGGCCAAAATAGAAAATTGGTCAACATCGAAAAAATATATAAACAAATAATTGAATTGAAAGAAAAAAAACTTAAAAACATAGTCTAAGCATTTAAAGCTTTAGAGCAAGAAGTTGAATGTAACGGTTTTTTTCTTGCAAGTATAAGAAACTAACACAGTTAGTACTGCAAGTGCTATCTTGCGGAGATTCATTGAACTACTGCCCCTTCACTGGCAGGATTCACAAGACCCGCAATACACGACTGCTTGGTTGGTTTAGTATACCGTTTCTATTGAAGGAGATTTTAACCTACACACATATGCAGTATTATCATTCGATTTTTCATGGATTTATAATCATAAAATATCGTAATTATCTTCCATAAATGTGTTTGAAATAATTTTATTTTCAATCAAAAACAAAAAAGAAAAAATACTCAAAGGGATACTAAATAACTTGGGTAATACCAGAGGACGTAATCTGTTTATTTTATGTTACCTGAATCTTCCAAATGAGGGGCAAAGGCACGAGGTAATGACAGCGATTTTGACTCACCTGTAACAAAATAATTTAATTAATTACAAATGAAATGTGATAATAATATATTAGAAAAATATTATAACAAAGAAACATACTATTTTCAAGGTAAATATAATAACAGTAAGTAATAAAATGTATAGTAAAAATATGAAAAATCACTTATTATTTTATTTAAAACTATAATAGACAATGCTTTATCTACATATAAAGAAAAAAGGAATATTCTTGTCCTTTTTACTTTATAAGAAAAGCGATGTCTATTTTTCATCAAAGCAGTTTTGATCATTTATACAATTGTTATTTAATGTTGTAGACATATAATATGCTAGGAAAATATGGTTGAATTTAAAGTATTTTTTAGACAAACTAATACAATAAAAAACTTATAGATAATAAAAGGTGCATTTTGCGCAAAATACTAATAATTTTAAAAATGGCCTTGTCGCTTTCTTACTCCAAACCATTCAAATTTATAATATGTATATAAATATAAATATAATTAATTTCTAAATACGTACAGGTAATAAAATGAAAAATTAAGCAATAAAAAATTGATGTTTACCAGTCAGTAGTAAATGAATAACTCACAGAATATGTTATAATGTATAATCCAAATTGTTATATAACATTTTTCTACTATTTCAAGACTATCCCGCTTAGTAACACATAAAAACTAGACATTGAGATAAACAAAATTCTCGAAAATATACAAACAATTTGAACTTTATGTTAGTTACAAAGTTCGAATTAGACGTTTATGAGGTACCAAGAAGCTCTCCCCCTGCCACCCTTTATTTATACATTAAAACATTTAATATATTGACAACGGATAAATCAATATGATAACTTTAGACTAATTTCTGTTTTAAACTGCACATCTCTTACTCTCCATTCACACATTAAACGGTGAAACAAAAATTCATTTCTGCATACATATACAAAGTTTCACTCATAAAAACATAAACGATTGTATAATAAATTCTAGATAAATTGAAGCCTATCAGATTATTTTAATGAGAATGAAATCTAATATTAAAGGCCCCTTGATTGCAAAATGATATGACAATTTTTATTATTCTCTATAAACCATTTGTAGGAAAATTGTAAGAAAATGTAAAATTTATGACCTAAAGTAGCACTTTAGTAGCTTTTTCTGTAGGTTCTCAGGCATATACCTAATTTAAAATACCTACTTTCAGTTTTAAAACTTTTGTTTTGTTTTTCAGTTTGACTTAGCAAAAACAGGCATAAGAAGAAAAACACAGACTGACCATTTTGTGAGACCTAGTTATAGTAAGAGTGCCTTAAAAAGCTTATTTTCGTTAAAAAGTCATATCCAAAATTATATAGGTATATATAAATACATTTATAGGTAAATAAAAGTGAAAAAATTGATATACCAAATAAACATAATAGAGAATTTTTTGAATGTTTTACTATGAAACCATAATTATAAGACGCTATAATTCTCAAACTACTCAATAAATCCTACCATTAAAAACTTTAGTCATCTCTTATCTTATTCCCTCCCCCATTTTGATTATTGTTGTCTGGTTTATGTAGGACTTACTGATGAATTTTATATGATTTATTTAACCCAAAGGCACTTATGTACGTGACTATTATACTGAAAAATAATGGCTTTATCTTTCTTTCCAACAGCAATATTTCCATGGTGCTTTCATATTCCAATCGTGAATAAATAATAAACCTTCCTATATTAATGAACGCCTTATCTTGCTTCCTCTATTCACTTCTTGAACTATAAAACTGAGCCCATCAACATTTATACTCAGAGTTGGGTAAAAAGTAATTGCAATAATACTTTCCAATTACTGTTATTTGAAACTATTATATGAAATTACAATATTGATTAGTAATTTCAACTACTCGATGAAACATTAAAATTGCATTAATAATGCCGAATTACAATTAATATTGTAATAAGAAAGTGGAATTACTTTTTTGCCCAATACTGTTTATACTTCATCATAGAACTGCTTCATTTGACAAATCTTTTCTAGTCCGTTCCTTCGTCTCTTTATAGTTCCTTATCTATTTTATAGAATGCCTTCTTTTACACCTTCCATCAAACATCTGGAAATCCTTCACTCCCATAAATGGCAATGATCCAATGGATGTAATATTTATAAGGAAATAATCTACTGGTTTATTTACCTAGTCTGTATGCCAGAGGATTTATAGAAACCATTATGTTATATTTATAACTAATTTTGAATACTTGAAATTAATAATTTTTAAATTATAATACCATTGAATGATTGACCGGTAGGTATTCGAATTATTCGTATGAGCCAAGAAGGTTTAGTAAAAAGCACATGTTCTAATACTAAAATAAAAAGAGAATTAAGTTTTTATTTTAAAGTCACATAGTCTGACATCCAGATCAATACATTCGACTAGTCATTACTTCCAAAAATATTAACCAAATAAAAGAAAACAATCGGACTTTCTATACCGGACACAGTTGGATGAAGGTCAGATATTAATTAATTCCGTTATAATGAACGATTTTTCCGTTCTATTCGATAGAACATAGCTATTCAATAGCTAAAACAACCTTTGCTAATGATAATAGCCTGCCTGAACCATCTTAATAGGGCGATTATTAAAAGTGTTCACAGTTTCCATACTTGGGTTTTACATCGCCGCTAACTATAGCTAATGTCAGTTTTGTGAACAAGAAAATTGCCCCCCAGATGAACATCATTAAAGAAGCGCCATCACCAACAGGTGGCGGAGGACTGACAGAGGAAGGAAGAGGTTAACCACATCCCGGGTCCTTTGTGAACCACCTGTCTATGGCACCTGTCCTGTTTGGTCCAATCACTGCCGAAGGTTCCTTCAGCTGGAGGTTGTGGTCTACTGAGGACGTTCGATCGGGTATCAGGCAAGGGACACCCGAGTCCGATCGTTCCCAGGGTTAGTGCTCAAGATAGCAGAAGCAAATCCACGAGAGGCAAAAGAAGAAAATTTTCCTCCAAAAATAACCACTGGGAAAAAATACTGCTCTGCTGAGAATAAAATATACCAACATACGTAATTGTGATAAATTAAAACCACGTAGAAAAATTACAAAGGGTTGAATAATTTGAACTCTTCAAAGAAATATTTTTGGTCGTACCATTCTTTCTAGTCTTTTGGAGAGATTAGAGAGGATGAAGATTGAGCTGTAAGTTTTTAGGAGATGAAGAGATGGAGTTTTTGTTCATAGAATTGACTATGGTTTTTATTTTATTTTTTATAATAATAACTAACACGGCTTACAAATTAAAACAATTACAAAAAAAAAGTAAACAATTACAACTCCACCTTACAACATTTGTCACATTGCAAAAGCAGCTTACTGTCGTAAAAACCATTATTATTATTAATTTTTTGTTATTGAAATACGAAATACGAATTATTATTAAAAAAAAAAACTTATCATTATCATCTCTGCCTTCGTATATTTTAAAATCAATTAACTAAGTTACTGAACTCAAAGGAAATTATTTGATTTTTATGTTATAATCCCAACGACATCACATCTGTCACCTTGTAAGCTATTAATCTCCTTTTGAGTCTTAAACAGAACGCTTTTAGGATATAAGGGATGGGCCTTGGATTCTTGCATTAAACTTTTATTTTATCGTACTTAAGTGTAACACAGGAGTAGACAGTCATTAAAATATCCAAATATTCCCACAATATGCTATTTCTGACTTATGGAGGTGTTTATACATTTATATGAAAAATATCTAGGCCTAGATAAGATTTGTATTTTGAAGAATAAAATATAGTAAATGACTAGTCATATGTTAATGCATTTTAATTATTTATAGTATTAAAATAATTAAACAAATAATATTATCAATTGATTATTTTTTCAAATAATAAAATAAAATAATTGTATATGATCCAAAATAAAGTTAATACCTTATTTCACATACACAATTGATTAGGTAATAAAAAAAACATTTCAATATGTGGGAAATGTAAACGAAAGATTCAACATCACCGAAAAGGAAAAAAAAGTTTCAAAAAACTTGACTGACTGATTGGTGCCAGACGGGATATGACAAGGTAGGAATATAAAATGTGCTACATGATTCTCGTTGTGGAGGAAGTATTTATGTTCTGTTTTTCATACTGATTTTCTTTTGTCATGAATTAAAAAAAAAATCTACAATACATACACTGACTTGTATTACAACGTACTTACAATTACAACGTATTGTTTTCGAGAAATCACTATTGTCCTCAATAACATACTAAGTAGATACGTTCATGAAGTTCATTCACTAACTCCGTTCCATACAATAACTTTGAATGATATTATCAAATCATAAACTAAGCTAGTTATAGTTTAGAGTTTTCCAGTTTAAAACAGGAATAAAATATCATTTATTTCAATTGAGGTCGGTCGCAAAACACGGTAACTGAAAAAATTAAAACTTTCACATCGTTAAAGTGTTAACTACTATGTTCTACCATAAACCAGGAGGCAATTAACTTAGTTTAGCACGAGTATTATTCTTTTAAAAATACGAGTTTCCTAACTTTTTTTTTTTTCCAAAAAATCTAGAACTTTCCCTCTTTTATGACCCTGTGCCTCAGTTATTCTCAGACTCACATGTTCATAGCTAAAAACCTTATGTCTTCGATATTTAAAATTAGTTAATTTTTAAAGCACCACATTAAATAATCAATTTTAAAATCATTTAATTGTAATGATAGAAAAAAAGAGCTCTAGAGAACAATAACGTTTATATCATTCATATTAATTGAGAATTGAAAGTTAAAGAGCATTAGTTTGATATATTTGGTTTTTCTTTTATAGTTTTTACAGTTTACTACCTTTTCTTATGAACAAAGACCTATTTTTTTAAAAACACCACTTACTTGTATATAATAAAAACACTGCTTAGTTATATATAATAAAAAAGAGCAAGAATAATGATATGTAGTTACAATGAAAAAAAAAAGAAGGTAATAAATACTATAAACATGTAAATAACTTTGTTAAATACTTAGGTTAGTATTTATATTTTTTATATCTTTGTTAATTACTTAAGTTAGTCCTTATATTTTATTATAACTCTATTAATAGCTTATGTCAGTCCTTGGACTGATTTAATTAAATTAAAGAGCATTTAGTTTGATATATTTGTTTTTTCTTTTAAAGTTTTTACAGTCAACTACTTTAATTTAAGAACAAAAATCTATTTTTTGGAAACATGTATATTTCTATAACTACTTGACAAATACATTTTACTCTCAAATATAATTTATTTATTAATTTTGAAATATTGACAATAGGTCAAAAATATAGGAAAGAAATAGCTTAGTTATAAATGATAATAAAAATAAAATGAAAAAAAAAAAAAGCAATGAATTATGATATGTATTGTAAGGTAAAAAATACTATAAACATATTAATAACTTTGTTAATAACTTACGTTAGTATTTATATTTATTATAACTCTCAATTGCTTATATCAGTATTTATATTTTATCCTTGGAATGATATTGCACTTGTAGCTGCAATATCTGGGCAATATTCCTTGTTATTTAAGCATTTCTCTCTAATTAACTATCCAAATAGAAATTTCCAGAGAATTCAATTAAGATATAATAGAAACTAATGGGAGAATATTTTTTAAATAAAATTAATAAATACAAATTATTACGTAAAAATAAACTTACTGTTAAATGCCAAAATAAATCACTTGCCATAAAAAAGTAAGACTTTTGAAATTGATAATTTTAACGAAAACTTTTGAGTAAAATGAACTTGAAAATGGCTAACACTGACTCTAACTTTTAGGAACAGTGGATACTTTGAAGTAACTACAGAGAACAGACTGAACATACTGAATATCCCAGCCAATCCCAGGCTGCTTGCACAACAATCGTATGATGGGAATAAGGTTATGTCCTGTATTCATTCGCCAGGATAAAGGTGCAAAAACAATGGGCATAAATAATTATGGGAAATGGCAGTAAATTATATGTAAGTATCAGGAAAATAAAAATTAACTGTACTCTCTACACTGAGAATTAATATCATTCCACGAACATACTGCACTGTCGTAGCAGGAAATGTGCCACATTAAGGAAAATAGTTCGGAGTAAAAAAAGGTCTATGTTAGAATTTAGATGAAGTTTCCAATACTCCAAGAGTACAAGAGGAGAAAAATGAAGTTAATGCACCCGAATTATTGATTACATTAATGAAAACTATATACAATAGAAAAAAGTTTAATCTTCTGTTATAACTTGTATCAATATATGTTATATGATTGATTGAACTTGTTTAAGAATTGTAACAAGGTATACAATCAACTTTATTAAAAAGTAAATATTTAAGGTCCACGTTTATTTTATTATATTTTTTCATCTAGATACAGCACTAAAAATCACATAAAAATGGAGTAAGTCTTCTAGAATATAAGCTCTAATTTAGCTCTTCATGATCAACATTTCTCCAGATATAACTTTAAAAAAAAGTAACATTTTTTCCAGAAAAACGGAAATCAATATTTTTCGAATTAATTTTGGCGAATTTCATATAGTGAATAACCTGTTTAAAAATATTAGAATATACTAAATAGAAATATGTTTTTACAGAATATTTTAGTTTCAAACTATAATGTTTTATCTTTTATAAAATTTAGGTAACATGTATAGCCTTAGAGCACGGAAAAACAAATTGTTTCACTTCCATTTTTTTTTATACCCTAATAGGTCCAATGGTTACTAGGGTAAATTTTTTTTATAAACCAAAGGTTCTTTTCCAAACAACTAGAAATCAACATTTTGCGAAATTATTTTGACGAAGTATTAGTTTTCATTAATTCATAAAAATATTAGGATTTTTTTTTTTTTTTTTAAACACTATCTCGGAAACTATTAAACACAAACAGCTCTGTTAGGGCTCCTATTCTTAAAGATTTACCCAACTTTAAATTATGTCCTATTAAGTATTTTAGGGTTGTAAAGTGGGTTTTAATTATATGGATCTTAGAATGTTCTTATAGTGTTTTGAAACAGCCTCCATTTTTTATTCCTCCAACAATGCCATTGACTGACTCATCAATTTTGACAATTAACTATACAGTTTTCATAAAATTAATCAAAAAATAGAGTGAAACAATTTGTTTTCCCGTGCTCTAAGACTATACATGTTACCTAAATTTTATAAAAAACAAAACAAAAAATAAAACATTATAGTTTGAAACTAAAAGATTCCGTAAAAACATATTTCTATTTAGTATATTCATATATTTTTAAACAGGTTATTCACTATATTTCAATATATCTAAGTTTGAGAACTAAAAAATAAATTGATAACTAAATAAATAAAAAGGCTTTGTAGCCCGGAATAGAAAAAACTGTACCAAAAATATGATGAAAATGGTACGTAAAATATTGATGAATACAATTTCCGTTAATTGAAACTAGCGATTTTTTTTTTCTAAAAATTCCCTACTTTACCAAGAGTTTTCGAACTTTACCCACAAGCAACATATAGACAAACATTCAATAATAAACCAACCAAATAAATCAATACATACTAGAAATGTTTGTTAAATTTCTACATTACCAACATACCTTCAGCTGTACAATTCATGATAGATAAATGGACAAATGGATGGGAGGAGCTGGATAGGGATTGTGCTAAAGGATTACCTACCCCTTCATAATACAGAGAAATTAATTTCACAAACAATAATATTCAGAACAATGGAATTAATAAATCTCTTGAATAATTGAATCTAAAAATTAATTAGCGTTTTAGACAACAACATAGTCTAGAAACATCAATTTCAATTTGTATAAAGACAGTATAGTACTATAATTCTATATGAAATACAAATTAATTAAGTTTTTAACAAGATTCTCCGTTTTAAATCATTCAATTATTTTCAGAATAATGGAATAATAAATCTCTTGAATGGCTAGATTTAAAAATAAATTAGTTTTTAAAAACCAATATCTGTTTCCTTTTTTTTATTGTAATTCAATTGCAGTTTTTAAAAATAAAATATACTACTATAGTTCTCTATAGAATATATTTTAAAAATTAGTGGAGTTTATAATGAAATTAGATAATTAAAATATAAACCTATGATTTCCACAGTCTTTGCGTGCTTAATTATTAAAAAATAATGTTTATTTATTGTATTTTATTTTATTAGTAGTACATTTTTTTAAACCAGTATAAGAAAAACATTGCCGTCCTGGACGAATAATTAAGCAGTATATATCGTTACTATACCGCTAAACAATTATAAAATATATTATTCGTTTTTTACACTATCAAAATTAGTTAAATTAGTTTTTATTGTAATTCAATTGCAGTTTTAAAAATTAAATATATTACTATAGTTCTCTATAGAATATATTTTACAAATTAGTGGAGTTTTTAATGAAATAAGATAATTAAAATATAAAGCAATGATTTCCACAGTCTTTGCGTGCTTAATCTAACTTTTAATCTTTCTTCCGACTGAATGTCGGTTAAATTTCAATGCCCGTTAAAATATTTAAATAATATGCACAAAATTTGAAAAAAATCAATGCATTATTAAAAAATAATGTTTATTTACTTTACTTTATTAGTAGTACATTTTTTTAAACCAGTATAAGAAAAACATTGCCATTCTGGACGAATAATTAAGCAGTATATATCGTTGCTATACCGCTAAACACTTATAAAATATATTATTATACTATCAAAATTAGTTAATCAGAGTCTGTGATAATAATCACGACTTTTCCAGAACTTATCATAAAGTCCCAACTTGTTACTAACTGTACAAAATTCTTATTTTTTTTGCCAACTCGTAGACACCCTGGGTAAACTGAAAATTGGCATAAAATTTTGAAAAATTTATTAGCAAGAGTTCTATTAAATCCAGATTCACAACAGACCCATCTGATCAAAAGATTCAGAAATTTGAATCAATCAAGTAATATATAATATTGAATATTCCCCGAATAAATAATAATTTATCTTTAGATGTTAAGACTGAATATATACATATATGAGAAAATATTTTTATTGAAGAAAAATATTATCCTCATCGAACCTTCGATATCGTCAAGGGCCAAACTAAAACAAAGAAGAGAGTTTTTGAAAAACGCTCTAATACAAGGTAAAATTAACTGCAAATTGACTCCCAAATCAGACTATAATGCTTGGATGAGCAATGCCATTCAAATAAGAAAAAAGGCGGGAAAACGTAAGAGCTCAAGGAGGCCAAGGCTAGATTACTGAGCAGGAAAGATTTCCAGAAGAATGATTGCTGAAAAGAGATTATGTGGTCAGCATTATGCATCAGGACCCGCTGACCTGTTCAGCTACCCTATTTCTCGATGGTTATCTAACCAGTGAGGTTATTCTTAGGTAAATCCTAACAAGATTAAAATAGTAAGTGTCCAGAGACTTATGTATGGAAAGAGATGATATACAAAGTTAATCCTTCCAGATATAGCAGTTATATGAGTTCTTCGAAGTCTAATTTTGATATTATTACAAGAGAGGATGAGAATGGATACGTACAGTAACCATGGTGCATAATGATATTTAAAAAATGATTCAACACTGTGAAATAAATTCAGAATATTACAAATAAAGGCATTGGGACCCCGAAGGTCCAATACCAATACAACCAATTGTTCTATATACACATCCGCTCAGTAACACCCCTCCAAACTTTAATTTACCAGATCAATCTTTACGCAATCCATTCACCTACGCTTTTGTATAACACTCCACGGACATTTACTTGTCCCTTCAATGTTTGTTAAAATTATAGGGACTCATTCGTTACACGCCCATCCCATTCGCCGCAATACTGTAATCTGAATTATAGCATTGCGCCAAAAAGATGGGCATGGAAGGTACATAGTCCTTAAAAACAAAAAATAAATATCAAGAAAAGAAACGAAAACTATTTCTGTTACAAAAACCTCAGTCTGGAAAATTACAAAATACAAGAGAGAAATTTATAGAAATAATAACACGGATAGCTCTCTAATATTTTTCGGGAAACCATAAAAAAGTAGTGTTTTGAAAGTTTATGAGCTTAATTTACGAAATTTTATTGTTTTCAAGTACCAAATGCACCTAAATTTTACGTAAGTGAATATGGAACGATCTTTCGCACACAATCAGCAACGATTTTTTTTAATCATAAAAATTAATCTAACTTACACATTTGTAAATGAGAGAGATGAGGATGGTGAGTTAAAACAACAATTATAATTAAATATATATATTTTTCTAATTTAGAACCATCTTTTAATGAATTAAAAAGTTCTGAAATTTTTTTTTCTGGCTTTTAGAAGTCGAATTTACTATTTTTTAGTGCATTTAAAAAATTATATCTGTACTGCTACAACACATGGATTGGTTAGTTAGGAGTGCAGTACTTTGTACGGAAATACTCTTACATGTGTGCTATACTTGCATAGCTCTTATTCCAACAGCTATGCAAGGAGAGAATTTGGCCAGAATCATGCTTGACCGTAAGATTTTTAAAGGATACCAACTTTATGAGGATGGGTGGACCAGGAGAGCTTCTAAACCCACAGGGCTGACTCACGGCTGTTGGACCAGAAAATCTGTCAGCCAGATTTGAACCCGGGTCCTTGGGGTCTTTAGCACAGTGCCTTGCGAATGAGCTACCCACTTCCGTTTTTATAACATATTTATCTGAAAATTAACACATATTTTGATTTTTTTATCACATTAAAATCCCATCCCCAATAACAAGATAAATATCTTCTTAATGACATGGAGATCATCTGAGGAAAAAAATATTAATAATAATAATAGAACAGTAAGATACCCTAGTTGGTGATATAACAGATAACTAAGAAAATTGATTAAAGCTGACAGGAACTGTCAAACAAAGCGTTCATTGGAAGGGTGACGTCTTGATCCCGACATCAATAATTGCTAATTAACCAGAACCTAATGTACAATGGATGCCTGTGCTAATTCCATTTGGGCCTCACTATCGCAGGCAAATTGGTGTCAATTGGGGTCAATCGTCTTCGCTCATCGCGTCTGAGTCATTTGCTACGGAGCACTAACACATCAAGCGTAAAGTAGCTAATTGCTTTATACGAGACTCATAAAGTTTTATTTTAAAAATAAATATATA